>NC_135977.1:10283292-10458292 GCF_053455715.1 Rhinoraja longicauda
TACCAGCATCTGCAGTTATTTTCTTATACTTAAGCATAATATTCTGTCACATAAATCCCATCCAGTTAAGCACAAACCCAACACTGAATGCATCATGTAAAGGCAGCAAGATTAATCATCCATGGATGTGTCGCCCAAATATGACCTAATCAGCTGCCCCTGTGGGAAAAATAGTATCACATACATTGCGCTGTGTTTACAGCCTTAAATTATCATTTGATTAAAAACTTGCAATAACTTAAAATTGTATCAAATTTAATGTTTTTAAAACAATGGATTTTCCCCCCAATGATTAATAAGCCACCAATGGATAAGCATCAGCCTAGTCAACCCATGGACCTGTAATGACAGCTCTTTACACAAAATGTATCTCAGATCAAATTTGGATTAATAACATGTCATCTTACATTATCCTCTCCAATCAGCGCCTGCTTATTCATCACTTTCATTGCATAAACATCGTTGGTGGCTCTCTCACGGACGACCTGCACTTCCGCAAAAACACCGCGGCCAATCACATTTTTCACCTCAAAATCGCCAGCGCAAGGTTGCAACTCCCGAATCACATTCAGAGTATTTTTGTCTACAGACAGAAAAGACAGTTTGAATCTACTGACAAAAAATAATAAATCAATTTAACAACATAGGTATGCTAAAGGTTACCTGGGCTCAACATCATAAAATCTGTCGGTATTATACTGTCTGAATGATTCACTGAATTGGCGCACTCCATGTGGGGCAAACAGGTCCTGGGCAATTAGTACTGGATAGAATTGCTCTGCTTAAGAACAGCAGGGTGTGAAAAAGGAAGATCTCCCTTTCTCTCCCTCGAGCATATAGACAGTCTGTTGCTGTTGGATCACTTGCCTGTGTGGATGAGTGAGAGAGAGAAAACACCCACTCACTTTAGTTTCCAGCACATTCTATTTGATCTCTCATTGGTTAGGTTGTGTCCTGTTTTTTCGCCTACATATTATCAGATTATCCACTCCCTTTCGGCCCAGCACTGACTGACAGGTAACCTTTAAACTATTTAAATTGCATTTATTAATTTGTATTTAGTATATGTCATTCTGATCATCACATCTTATTCCAACAAACATATTAGTCATTAGAAATAGTAACAGAAAACAAAAACTGACATATACACTTATCAGAGGATGCAGAGATTGGTGCTCGTTTCTCCTGCAAAAGTAACCTTTTTTAAAAAATAATGAGAGGGTTTCAATAAGTAGGGACCGAATATCTGTAAGGCAGCACTGACTGAATTATTCACTGAATTGACGCACTCCCAAACCAGCAGTAGAGTTGCTGCCTTACAGCACCAGAGACCCATGTTCAAACCTGACTAGGAATGCTGTCTGCACAGAGTTTGTGCGTTCTCCCTGTGACCGTGTGGATTTTCTCCAGGGGCTCCGGTTACCTCCCACACTCCAAAAACGCACAGGTTTGTAGGTTAATTGGCTTTAGTAAAAATTGTAAATTGTCCTTTGTGCGTATGATAGTGCTAGCGTGCGGGATATCGCTGATCAGCGCGGACTTAGTAGGCCGAAAAGCTCGCTTCCCCGCTGTATCTCTAAAGTCTAAACAGTCACTGTTAAATCCTGTCGAGAAATTCTTCACCCAAAAAAAAAAAGAGTAGGTGAAGGCAAAAATCTGCCTGACAAGTGTGGCTATACTGAATGTGGTCTGCGGTATATACAGTACGTTGTGTAATTTTTTACTCCACACATGCAACAAATAGACAAATCTGAGAAGGGTGGAAATTGGGTGATATTAGTTCTCAGTTATCATTGTGTGAATACTTCATCATATTCAGTTTAGAAAAATATAATCTGCCGAATTTCCCCAATAACTGGCATCTCCAAATTTCCTTTGCAATCAACGTTTTATAATTCAGAACAGGAAATAAACAGCCCATCTCCGTATGATATCAAGACTGGAAATAATGCAGTACTCCATACCAGGATAGCTGCAACCAAGTTAGGAATGGAATCTCATTTATTGAAATGTAAGTTTCATTACATTTACACATTTCACAGGCAATTTACAATTTCCTTCAACATTTCAATACCTGATTTTCCCTACTTTTTAAGTTAAAGTACCAGCTACCGTCTGTAGTACTCAACCAACTAAAATTCTGGAATAATTTAGCTTTCATATTTGAAAAAGCACAATAATCCTGGAGAAAGGAAATTGGAAGACTCACACTTTTTCACAAAGTTGGCAACATGCTTAATTTTCATCAACTCAGGGCTGGTACATTCATCAAAGAGGACAAGCATTGCATCAACAAGACCTTCTCTGGTCAATAAACAGGAAGACTGTCCTTGAATTCGACACAGACGCGAAATCTTTCCCTGCAAATGTATCACAATTAATGTCGGGGAAATCTACACAATTTCCACTTTGACAAAGGCATAGGAATGTGATAACATGCATTTTTATAGCAATTTTAACATTACAAAACACATTGCATTAAAATAGGAAGAGCAGGTTAGCTGGCCTCTCAAGCCTGCTCTGATATTCAGATTGAGTCAAGTCAAGTCAATTTTATTTGTATAGCACATTTAAAAACAACCCACGTTGACCAAAGTGCTGTACATCAGTTCAGGTACTAAGAAACGAACATACAATGGCACACAAACATAACAGCACATACATAAACAGTTCACAGAGTCCCCTCAGAGGGCCTCAAACGCTAGGGAGTAGAAATAGGTTTTGAACCTGGACTTAAAGGAGTCGATGGAGGGGGCAGTTCTGATGGGGAGAGGGATGCTGTTCCAGTCTAGGAGCTGCAACCGCAAAAGCGCGGTCACCCCTGAGCTTAAGCCGAGACTGCGGGATAGTGAGTAGCCCCAAATCGGCCGACCTGAGGGACCTGGAGATAGAGTGGTGAGTTAGAAGATTTTTGATATGGGGGGGGGGGGGGGGGGGGCAAGCCCATTTAGGGCTTTGTATGTGAATAGGAGGAGCTTGAAATTGATTCTGTACTGGGAGCCAGTGGAGAGAGGCCAGAATCGGGGTGATGTGGTCCCTTTTACGGATTGAGGACCTACTCTAGACTCAGACGAAGTCTAGCTGTGGAGCAGGAGGTCAGATGCACAGACATTGCAATACAGAAATCAAGATTTTTTGCAAGGAACCCTTTCTGAAGAACATGCAAAAAAGGTTTGCATTGTACTTTGGTAGATGCAACAATAATAAACCTAAACTTAGTTTTATTTTATTTTTAATTTAAGATTATTAATGAATTAAAATTTTAGACCAGACATTGATTTCAGGTCCAGGCCTCCTGATTACTACAACAGCAAGGTGGCACAGCGGTAGAGTTGCTGCCTTACAGCGCCAGCGACCCGGGTTCGGTCCTAACTACGGGTGGTATCTGTGCGGAGTTTATGCGTTCTCCCCGTGACTTGCGTGGGTTTTTCTCCGATATCTTCGTTTCCTCCCACATTTCAAAGACTTACAGGTTGTAGTTAATTGGATTGGTATAAGTGTAAAATTGTCCCGTGTGTGTGTGTGTGTGTGTAGGGTAGTGTTAATGTGCAGGGATCGCTGGTCGGTGTGGACTCGGTGGGCCGAAGGGCCCGTTTCCATGCTGCATCTCTAAACAAAACTAAGCAACTATTGTGCCACACTAACATGAACTGACCAAAAATCCATACATTTATACCCAAGGCCAATTCCAACCAGTGTAACATTGTCACAAAGCGCAAGTGTTAATTCTTTCACATTCTTTCACATAAGCTTTTCACACATACTGTATCTAATTCGAGTATATTTAATGATCTCACTGTGATTTGGTTCCCCCGCTTTTCAAGCATCAAACCACTCACTAACCTGGAAATACAGGTTCAGTCTGGAACAACGATTGGTGATTGGTTCACCTGCCCCATTGTCGATAAGACCACGGCCCCCATATTTAAACTTCAACATCACTTTGTATCACTGAGGAAAAACAAAAAGATTCTATTTTGTTAGTAATTTATAGATATTTCTTTTCCTTCTAATCTGTTTCTAGTTAACTGAATAAGGAGGAAAAACGTGTTCCATTTCTCTGCAATTTGAAAATCAAGTCATGAGTGTTTATTTGTCATATGTATCGGTTATAAACGGGAACAATGAAATTCTTATCTGCTGCAGTTTTACAGGCACATTCCATGCAACAACACAAAGTATGCAATGAATTAACAGTTATTCGAAGTAAACAAGACCATCACAGTGCAAAAAACAAAAGAAGGGTCTCGACCCGAACGTCACCTATTCCTTTTCTCCAGAGATGCTGCCTGAACTGCTGAGTTACTCCGGCTTCAGTGTAAACCAGCATCTGCAGTTCCTTCCTACACAATCACAATAGTGCTTCGAGGCTAAGGTAGGGTTGGGGTTGTGCAGGTTTGTTCAAGGACCTGAAGGTTGATGGCAGCAAGTTGTTCTTGAACAAGAAGGCAATGGTTCTTAGATTTCTGTACCACCTTCTTGATGGTACCAGCAATAAAAAAGCATGGCGGTGTGGATCTTAGATGATATCAGCTGCTTTCTTGAGACAGCACTTCCACAAAGATACCTTCAATAGCAGGAGTCAGCACAAGTGATGGACCAGCCAATCTCCACCACTTTCTGCAAACTTCTTTGTTCCCGAGATGGTGGAGTGATTAAAGAAAGAGCTGCCAGGGGAAGTGTTGGTGGAGGGGGGGTGGGGGGGGAGTACAATTATGACATTTGAAAAACACTTAGACAGGTACATGGATGGGGAAGGTTTGGAGGGATATAGCCCAGGTGTAGGCAAGAGGGACTAGCTCATTTGAACAATTTGATCAGTATACGCAAGTTGGGCCGATGGGTCTCTTTCCGTGCTGTATAGCTCTTTGACAATGATCTCACAACTAATGAAAAAGGTATACTAAACTGAAAGAAGTATGAATAAACAGCTGTTTCAAGTGGAATGAGTGTTTGGAGCCACGGACAATAGGGAGAAATTAGGTTAAAGGGCAAGTGTTTACTCTGAATTTGCATGGGAAGCTGAGTTGCAAGAATGAACTATTGTATCCTAGAGGAATGGTCCATTTGGAATTCTGGAAGAGGAAGAGAACCTGCATCTGGTGATAGAATCATGTTGGTGACTTCAGATATTGCAATCAATAATCTGTTGAATGCAAAAGTTGGTAAGATGGGCTACAAAAAGAGGAATTCAATTACAGCCCTGGATGTGCAAAGAAGGGAATGAGAGCAGAAATGCAAGCACATGAATAGACACACTTGAGGGCACTATCAATGAGGATGAAGAAAAAGAAAGCTAAATTGTATACCAGTAGTTTTCATGGAAAGTTGCTTCAAAAAACCAGCAGCAATTGAAATTGGTAAAATGGAAAAGACATTATAGAAAGCTGTTTAGAAAGAGATATAGTCAAAATGACTGTGGAAATCAGAGGACTTGTGGGTACTAAATCTTCGGCTAACCCGCCACATAGACACAGAGTGATCATGGAAGGAAGAGTGGGAAATAGACAATGTGAAAGCGAGTGCAGCCAAGGACATCATGCTGAGGGCAGAAATTATGTGCAGCTCATTCATGGTTAGGGATAGAAAACTGAGGAAAGATATCAAAAGTATCACACATGTAGGGACTAATAAAGAGGGGGGGAAAAAGCAGACATGATGGGGAAAAAAAGATTTCTTCGGGTCATGTACAGGCCAAAACAATCAGTGTCCTGGGCTAGTCCCAATTGTGGATGTTAAGGGACAAGGTATTGGTGTTGGCTTATTATTGGTACTGTAAGCTACTGTAAGCTATTTGTGAGGAGCAGCTATGAATTTGCGGCTTACGAGGAAAGGATCACCAGGTAAAATGACGTCTGAAATATAGTGGCCCAAGAACCAGCACTAACATTGGTGTTAAACTTGTGAACAGGATTGAGGCGGCTACGGTTTGGTAAACTAACCATAAACTTGCAGAGGTTGAATGCCAGCTCTTAATAGCTCCTCAAGTCGTCCTCTGAACGGCGATCTCAGTATCAAACATTAGGTTTCCAATTATTTCATTCCCACCACCACCCTCCGCAATTCATACAAAGGTCACATCCCATATAGCATCTCTTTTCCTCTCCAAGACTGCTTGGATGTCCTTCACTTCTTCGTTAAAGGGGCCAACCCACCCCTCCACCACCTGCAGCTGGTTTAACTTGTTCCCAACCATAACACCAGTGTCTGTTGGCTACATTTACTTCCCCTGATTAAAAGATGTTGCTACGGGAACCAGAACGAGTCTAAACTATGCAAGTCTCTCTGTGGGATGTGTGAAGAATTTTCTATTTTAGTCCTTCTCAAGTCCCTTCTCTCATCTTTCTTCCACTAATGATAACACCAGTGCTGCTTCCTGCATTCATCGCGCTAGAAGATTTAATCAGATTTCCCCTGAATTTTCATTCTTCCCTCACTCTCACATGCTTTCTGGCTCTTCCCTTTCTCAACTTATCTATCTCCACTTCAGGGAATAACCATTAACCAGTATCCACAACCATTGTTTTGATTTACACAATTACTTATATTATTCTTTCTTTCACCCTCCTTTTTGCAAGAACTACAATCCATTTCCCGATTTCTGTCATTGTCACATCTGTTCTGAAAATGTCACCTTCCATACTGGTGCTTTAATCCCAAATTATTTTTCACCATTGGTCACATGGCCCTCAACAGTGAACCTTCAGCATCCTGCACTTATGCTCTCATTCCACAGCATCGCTACAAGTAGAATAGGTTTGTCTCTGTCCTCGCACACCATTCTAATAGAGCACAATGCTCGTTCGGAAAGGAATAGATGATGTTTTAGGTCAGAACCCTTCTTCAGACTGAAAGATTGAGAAGGCCAGAACAAAACAGGGACATCAACAGATGACCTCAGGAAAAGCATGATCTTAAACAAAGAAACAACAAAGAAACTCCAGTCTTCTGGAACCTCCCATAGCTAAAATGATGCAAAGATCTCCGTCAATACTCTAGCAATCTCATCCTTTGATTCCTTCAATATCCTGGGATAGATCCCATTAGGCTCTGGGAACTTATCCACCTTAAATGCTTTACATGCTTTACAAGGCACTCACCTTCTCCTTCACCTTAATATCAAGATGCCAAAGATCATTATCCATCCCTAATCTCACCATTATCCATGTCCTACTCCTTGGTGAATGCCAATGCAAAGTATCATTCAGGATCTCACTACTTATTCTGGGGCCACGCATAAATTCCCTCTTTTGTTCTTGAGTGGTCGTACTCTTTCCCAAAGTGCCATCTTGCTCCTATGATGTGAACAAAGAGCTTTGGGATTCTCCTTAATCCTACTCGCCAAGAACATTTTGTGTCCCCTTTTAGCCCTCCAAATTTCTTGTGTAAAGTTATTTCCTGCTTCCTTTATAATTCGCATGGGCCTTGTTTGATTTTAGCTGCTTAAATCTTAAACTTGCTTCCTTTTTCTTTTGACAATACTTACAATACTTCTTGTCATCCAAGGTTCCCAAACCTTAACATCCTTATATTTCATACTTGCAGGAACACAATGGACCCAAACTCTAAGGGCAGCACCGTGCAGCACGGGCACAGTGGTAGAGTTGCTGCCTTACAACGTTTGCAGCACCGGAGACCTGGGTTTGATCTCGACTACGGGTGCTGTCTGTATGGAGTTTGTACATTCTCCCATTCACCTCCAAATGGCTGCCATAATTTACTTTCTCCAGCTCCTGCCTCATACCATTTTAATTAGCCTTACCCTAATTTAGCACTCTCGTGCAAATATTAATCTTATCCCTATTCCTATTTTATAGTCATGGTCCCCTTCTCCAGACCACAGTTTCGGTAATGGCTACAATTTCATAATTCCATTACAAATCCAGGTTTTTAGCTCATCTGCCTTGCCCGTTATATTGCCTCCATTAAAATAAATGCACCAGACCAGCATTCCTGCCATTTTCGTTATCCTGGGCCTGCCTGTTTTTGCTAACCTTACTTGACTTAACCACTTTCTCCTCAATCACTCGACCTGCTGACGTATTGCTCTAGTTCGCACCTCCCTTCCAGTCATTTAAACCCTCCTGAGTCACAATAGTAAACCTCAAGAATATTGATGCCTCTCCAGTTTAAACATAAGATTTTCTCCCTGCACATATCCCACCTGTACCAAAAGATATTTCAGTAATCCAGGTATCTTAAGCCCTCCTTCTCTCCTACACCAATTCTTTAACCACAAGTGACCCAGAGATTGGCCATTGAGATCTTGGAACAATTTGATAATGGATTAGTAGAGTCATGGAAGCATAGGAGAATGGGAATCTTTATTATTGAAACATAAGTTTTTGAGAGGGACTGACAGGATGAATCTTGAGAGGATGGTTCAGCCAGACAAAGAGGTCCATAATTTCAAACAGAGACGAGGAGAAAGTTCCCTTTCAGAGGATTGTGGATTTTTTTGATAATCTCTTCCTCAAACAATGACACAGGTAGAGTCAAGGTGGAGTGCTAAAAGCATTTTAACTACAATAATTCAAAGAATATGGGACTGAATCAGAGAAGTAACTGAGGATTGGAACATCCATGATTAAATAAATGGAGCTACATGCTCAAGGAGCCTGCTGGCCTACTCCTACATCTCATATGTTCTCCTCACTGAGTCCCCCTTCCCCCTCCTCCATGGAACAGCACCAGCTGAACAATCTGAAATGTTCTACACCCTCTATTACGAATTAATATTCTTTCCATCACTATGTGCTCTTAGTCATGTGATGTCCAATTTAGTAGATAAGCTTGTACACTCATTCCCATGCATCTGTGGTGGAAGGTGCAACGAATGCCGGACTGCGAGCAATGGATCTGTTTTCAAGGTTTATTGGTATGAAAATAAATGAACTGAGGTTAGCTTATGATGGCATCTGCAGTATTAAAATGATGTGTGGATGTTGGTAATGCGTCTCTTTAGTTAGATCATTAAAACTGCTTTTGATATTGAACCCCACAAGGGTGACATCACTGTCGTGCAACTGGCCTCTTTAATAGTGTTGAGCCACACCTGCATTGTTGAGATTCTTGATTCGTTTGCACCAGTCCTTTGGCTCTCCATGGCAACATAAACTGTTTCAAGTTACATATTTTGAACATATCTTTAAAGACTGAATTTGTAATCAGCTCCTCCCAGGTATCATCATGCCCACTCATGCCAATTGGTTCAGAAACCCTGATTAACATAATGCAGAGGCGACATTCAAAAACGCACTGACAAATTTACTGTATTGCAATAGGAAACACCTGTTCATACTGTGTGTGAAAGTTAAAATCTAGCCCCATACTTCTTTTACGAAGCCGAGCATTCAACACTTTTCTTTAAAATAGCATGATCAATCTTTATGAAATTCCATCCTACAGTCTCTTTTCCTAAAATTGCGTTACTTGCTTTATGTTGTAGCATTTTCCTACATTAAAATTCATTTGCCACATTTATGTCCAAATTAACAATATCATTTGTCTTGCTGAAGTTAGTCAAAAGAGAAGTTGAGGGTAAAAGTCAAGTTCCTCCAGGCAGAGGAGTGTTAGTAGGAAACAACAACTTGACTCCTCTCACTTTCTTCAAATTAAAGGAGTAACCAAGGGCACTAACATCAGCCCCAGGTCATGTTGCAGTTATATAAGACGCTGCTGAGGCCACATTTAGAGTATTGTGTTCGGTTCTGGGCACCATATTATGGGAAAGATGTTTGGTTAGAAAGGGTGCAGAGAAGATTTACCAAGAAGTTGCCAGGACTTGAAGGAGAGGCTGAGCAGGCTGGGACTCTATTCCCTGGAGCGCAGGAGGATGAGGGGTGATCTTATAGAGGTGTAAAAAATCATGAAAGAAATAGATCGGCTGAAGAAGGGTCTCAACCCAAAACGTCACCTCAAGGTCTAACGGTCAATTTATTGTCACCTATTCCTTCCCTCCAGATGCTGCCTGTCACAGTGAGTTACTTCAGTATTTTGTGTGTAAACCAGCATCTGCAGTTCCTTCCTATACAGATCGGGTGGAATCGACTGGAATAGTAGGGGAAATGAGAACCAGAGGAGGTGAAGGGGGAAAGATTTTATAGGAATCTGAGGTGTAATTATTTCACACAAAGGGTTGTGGAGGAGGCAGGAACAATTGCAATGTTTGAGAAGCAACTAGACCAAGTGGACCCGTTGGGCCCAAACCTCTCCTGTCTTGGTGCAGCACCCTCTCCTCCTCCCCCACTCCATCCCCCTCAACCCTCATCCTCCCTGCTCCCCCCTCCACTCCCCTCCTTCCCTAGGAAACGCCATCATCAGTCTGAAGGGTCTCGACCCTGAAACGTCATCCATTCCTCTCCTGAGATGCGGCCTGACCTGCTGAGTTACTCCAGCATTTTGTGAAATAAATACCTTCGATTTGTACCAGCATCTGCAGTTATTTTCTTACACTCTTTAAACTTTAAAATGTGAATAACTTTAAAAATATAACGCCAATTTCAATTAAACTCCTTCCATTAGTACCGACTATCGTGGAAAACGACGGCGAGTAAGGTGGGCTTAAAATTGTCGCGCTATCGCGTACCATTTTGGCTGTAGTTCAGGAACAAACAAACAAACAAACAAACGAGAGTTTTAGTATATCGATTAGACAGGTACATGGATAGGGTCTCGACCCGAAACGTCACCCATTCCTTCTCTCCCGAGATGCTGCCTGACCTGCTGAGTTACTCCAGCATTTTGTGAATAAATCGATTTGTACCAGCATCTGCAGTTATTTTCTTATACTTATGGTACATGGATAGGACAGGTTTAGAGGAATATGGGCCAAACACAGGCAGATGGGACTAGTTTAGATGGGACATGTTGGCCGATGTGGGCAGGTTGGGCCGAAGGGGCTGTTTCAACACTGCATGACTGTGTCTCTGTAAATAGGACAGATCTGCTCTCAGGCTCACCACTGGCAGCATTCCTCGCACCGCACCCTCCCACCTGGATACCTCTCCCCCCTCACGGACTCTGGCTTCGGATCAAACAGTATTGGCACCCATACGTTACCGTATCTCGGCTGCGGGTCGCGCAAAGTCTTCCTTCTCTCTCTCTCTCTCTCTCTCCTTTTTCCCGCCCGTCGCAACGTTTTCTTCCCCTTCGCTCGTTCTTCCCCTTCAAACTTCGCTCCGCCGAGTCATCGCGCGCCGGCGATTGGGCAGCGGCGAGGCCCCTCCCCCGCCCCGCCCCCTATCCCACGTGACTCAGATGATCGGCGGGAATGGGCGGAGTGGCGAGCGAGCGAGCGCGCGCGCGGGCCGCTTGACGGTTACGGGTCGCCATGGCGACCGAGGCGCGAGCGCGCGCGCTCGCTCGCTCGCTGACAGTTGGGGGGGGGGGGGGGGGACCAGGGGACAGACGGCTCCACTCACTCGTTGGCAGGTTGCGGCGATTGCACGACCCCGGGTAGGTATCTCAGTTAAAGTTTCACCTTCATGGCCAAACTACCCTGAAAAAGTCAGGATGGAGAAACAAGGGGAACTGCAGATGCTGGTTTAGGTCAAAAGAAGGACACAGTCAGAGATGCTGCCTGCCCCGCTGAGACGGTTACTCCACCTTTTTGTGTCTGCCTTGCTTCTTCGGTTCAAACCAGCATCCGCAGCAGTTCCCTCCTTACACACAAAGATAAGACACCAAAGTGCTGGAGTAACTCAGGCAGCAGCATCTCTGGAGAAAAAGGATGGGTGACTTTTCCAGGATCCGGACCCCTCTTTCAGACTGAAAGTGAAGAGCTGGAGGCGAGAAAAGACCAGGACCAGTCAAAATTGAAGTCCATAAAATAATTAAATAAATCGAGGATAGACTCATATTGCTGGAGTAACTCAGCGGGACAGGCAGCATCTCTGGAGAAAAAGGTGTAGGAAAATAACTGCAAATGCTGGTACAAATCGACGGTATCACAAATTCCTTTTTCTGGAGAAAAAGGAATAGGTGACGCTTCGGGTCGAGATGCTTCAGACCCTTGTCGACCCGAAATGTCACCTATTCCTTTATCTCCAGAGATGCTGCCAGATCCGCTGAATTACTATAAACCATCCTATGCAGTTCCTTCCTATACATAGAGCAGATGAATGAAGGATATGCAAAGGGTGGCGATGATGGGGGAAACTGCCTATTGTTAGCTGTGGGCCAGATGAAATCAAGTTACAGACATTGTCTATATCTCTCGTTTCTCTTTCCCCTAACCTTCGGTCTGAAGAAGGGTGTAATGTCACCTATTCCTTCAGACGCTGCCTGACCCGCTGAATTACTCCAGCATTTTGTGTCTAAGGTATCTCGACTTCATGTTACCGTTTCGACTTCACGGCGAAAGTACACTGAAAGTCATTCCGTTTCAGTAATTCATACCAGGAGATACAGAGATGGACTTTATTTTAACGATTGCGTTTTCTTTCCAATAAAATCCAATCGAGTGGAAACCCTGGTCACTGGATAGGAGAAAAGCCGACAATTAAATAATAAATGTGCAGGAAGGAACTGCAGATGGTGATTTACACCGAAGATAGACACAAAATGCTGGAGTAACTCAGCGGGCCAGGCAGCATATGGGGAGAAGGAATAGGTGATGTTTCGGGTCAAGTCAGAGGAGAGGGAGTCTAGAGATTTGGAGGAGTAAGGTGTGAAAATGACAGATCAAAGTAGACGTTGATCAAGGAAATATAGAATGGTTTATTGTTAGCTGAGGGGAAGTCAAGTCAAGTCAAGTCAATTTTATTTGTATAGCACATTTAAAAACAACCCACGTTGACCAAAGTGCTGTACATCTGATTAGGTACTAAGGAAGAAAAAAAAGAAACATACAGTAGCACGCAAACAGTTCACAGCGCCTCCTCAATGAGCCTCAAACGCTAGGGAGTAGAAATAGGTTTAATAGAGTAGAAAAAGGTGACAATGATGCATGCAAACAGTAAAATTAATCAAGAGGATAGTGAAACTAGTCGAACTAGGGTGGGGGAGGGAGACAGAGGGAAAGCAAGGGTTACTGGAAGTTCGAGAAATCAATATTCATACCGCTGGGTTGTAAGCTGCCCAAAGAAAATACGAGGTGTTGTTCCTCCAATTTGCATTTGGTGCATTTGACAGTGAAGGAGGCCCAGTACAGAATGATCAGTATGGGAATGGGAGGTGGAGTTAAAGTGTTTGGCAACCTTGAGATCGCATAGGCCTCGGCAGACTGAGCAAAGCTGCTCAGTGAAATGATCGCCAAGTAGACTCTCCCATGACTCTCAGTCTGACAATGGGTGTCGACCCGAAATGTCACATATTCCTTTTCTCTAAAAATGCAACCTGACTATCTGAGTTACTGAAGCATTTTGTGTTTATCTTCGATGTAAACCAGCATCTACAGTTCCCTCCAATACATCAAAATTGGTGGAGTTGCTGACAATGAGGAAGGCTGTCAAAGGATCCAACAGGATTTAGATCAGTTGCAGTAAAGGGTGTAGAAATGGCAGATGAAGTTTAATCTGAGCAAGTGTGAGGTGTTGCACTTTGGGAGGTTGAATATAATGAGAACGTGTATAGTTAATAGCAAGACCCTTAACAGCATTGATGTACAGAGAAACCTTGTGGTCCAAGTTCATAGTCAATGGAAGTGTCAACAGAATGGTAAATAAGGCATATGGTACGCTTATCTTCATCAGCCAAGCACATTGAATACAAGAGTCATTAAGTTATATTATAGCTTTATAAGACTTTGGTTAAGCTGCATTTGTAGTGTTATGTGCATTTCTGGCTGTCCTATTACAAGAAGGATGTGGAGGCTTTGGGGAAGGGCAGAAGAGGTTTGCTTGAATGCTGAATAGAGTAGAGAGTAATGGGTATAAGGAGAGGTTGGACAAACTTAGATTGTTTTCTCTGGAGCATCAGCATTTGAGGAGATCTGATAAAAGTATATAAAATTATGAGATGCAAAGATAGAGTAGTCAGAACCCTTTTCCAAGGGTGAAAATCCTATCCAAACAAGTCCACAGTGGAACAACTCAGTGCATACTAATGTCAAGCAAGGCTCCATCAACACCCTTACAGTTTCTCATTCTATTTTGCCAAATTGTAGCAACAATATTATAGTGGGAGAGTCTAGGACGAGGTCATAGCCTCAGAATTAAAGGACGTTCTTTTAGGAAGGAGATGAGGAGGAATTTCTTTAGTCAGAGGGTGGTGTAACAGTGGAATTCTTTGCCACGGAAGGCTGTAAAGGCAAAGTCAGTGGATATATTTAAGGCAGAGACAGATAGATTCTTGATTAATACGGGTGTCAGAGGTTATGGGGAGAAGGCAGGAGAATGGGGTTAGGAGGGAGCGATAAATCAGCCATGATTGAATAGAGGAATAGACTTGATGGGCCAAATGACCTAATTCTGCTCCTATCACTTATGATCTTATGAACTCACATCCAACAGTCTGAAGAAGGGTCCCAACCCAAAAAGCTGTCCATCCATGACCTCCAGAGATGCTGCCTGACCCGATGAGTTACTCAAGATCTTTGTGTTCAATGCAAGATTTCCTTGTGTCTCCATACACGTTTCTCACTGTGAATGGTACACTGTCCAATGGCTGCATGGTCAATGGTAAACTACGTGTTAAACCACATTGCTTGCACTCCCAACTTCAATAATCAAGCTGCAATGAAACTTAGGTGTCCACTTGTTGGGAGGCAAACACCAGGTCATTAACCACAAGCACACCAAAACATTTGAGATGGTTAACCTTATATTCATAGAAACATAGAAAATAGGTGCAGGAGTAGGCCATTCGGCCCTTCGAGCCTGCACCGCCATTCAATATGATCATGGCTGATCATCCAACTCAGTATCCCGTACCTGCCTTCTCTCCATACCCCCTGATCCCTTTAGCCACAAGGGCCACATCTAACTCCCTCTTAAATATAGCCAATGAACTGGCCTCAACTACCTTCTGTGGCAGAGAATTCCACAGACTTACCACTCTCTGTGTGAAGAAATGTTTTCTCATCTCGGTCCTAAAAGACTTCCCCCTTAGCCTTAAACTGTGACCCCTTGGTCTGGACTTCCCCAACATCGGGAACAATCTTTCTGCATCTAGCCTGTCCAACCCCTTAAGAATTTTGTAAGTTTCTATAAGATCCCCCCTCAATCTTCTAAATTCCAGCGAGTACAAGCCGAGTCTATCCAGTCTTTCTTCATAGAAAGGCCTGCCATCCCAGGAATCAATCTGGTGAACCTTCTCTGTACTCCCTCTATGGCAAGAATGTCTTTCCTCAGATTAGGAGACCAAAACTGTACGCAATACTCCAGGTGTGGTCTCACCAATGCCCTGTATTACTGCAGCAGAACCTCCCTGCTCCTATACTCAAATCCCCTCGCTATGAATGCCAACATACCATTCGCTTTCTTCACTGCCTGCTGCACCTGCATGCCTACTTTCAATGACTGGTGTACCACGACACCCAGGTCTCGTTGCATCTCCCCTTCTCCTAATCGGCCACCATTCAGGTAATAGTCTGCTTTCCTGTTCTTGCCACCAAAGTGGATAACCTCACATTTATCCACATTATACTGCATCTGCCATGCATTTGCCCACTCACCCAACCTATACAAGTCACGTTGCAGCCTCCTAGCATCCTCCTCATAGCTAACACTGCCCCCCAGCTTCGTGTCATCTGCAAACTTGGAGATGTTGCATTTAATTCCCTCGTCCAAATCATTAATATATATTGTAAATAGCTGGGGTCCCAGCACTGAGCCTTGCGGTACCCCACTAGTCACTGCCTGCCATTCTGAAAAGGACCCGTTTATTCCTACTCTTTGCTTCCTGTCTGCCAGCCAGTTCTCTATCCACATCAATACTGAACCCACAATACCGTGTGCTTTAAGTTTGCATACTAATCTCTTATGTGGGACCTTGTCGAAAGCCTTCTGGAAGTCCAGATATAACACATCTACTGGTTCTCCCTTATCCACTCTACTAGTTACATCCTCGAAAAATTCTATAAGATTCGTCAGACATGATTTACCTTTCATAAATCCATGCTGACTTTGTCCAATGATTTCACCACTTTCCAAATGTGCTGCTATCCCATCTTTAATAACTGACTCTAGCATTTTCCCCACTACCGATGTTAGATTAACTGGTCTGTAATTCCCCGTTTTCTCTCTCCCTCCCTTTTTAAAAAGTGGGGTTACATTAGCTACCCTCCAATCCTCAGGAACTACTCCAGAATCTAAAGAGTTTTGAAAAATTATCACTAATGCATCCACTATTTCTGGGGCTGCCTCCTTAAGCACTCTGGGATGCAGCCTATCTGGCCCTGGGGATTTATCTGCCTTTAATCCATTTAATTTACCTAACACCACTTCCCGACTAACCTGGATTTCCCTCAGTTCCTCCATCTCATTAGACCCCTGGTCCCCCGCTATTTCCGGCAGACGGTTTATGTCTTCCTTAGTGAAGACAGAACCAAAGTATTTGTTCAATTGGTCTGCCATCTCCTTGTTCCCTATGATCAATTCACCTGTTTCCGACTGCAAGGGACCTACATTTGTTTTAACTAATCTTTTTCTCTTCACATATCTATAAACGCTTTTGCAGTCAGTTTTTATGTTCCCTGCCAGTTTTCTTTCATAATCTATTTTCCTTTCCTAATTAAGCCTTCCCCTTCTATATGTTCCCCCTTCTGACAATAAAGGTCCCTGACAAGACCATTGAAAACGTGTTCTTCCCATATATAGACACAAAATGCTGGATTAACTCTGCATGTCAGACAGCATCTCTGGAGAAAAGGTGACGTTTCGGGTTGAAACCCTTCTTCAGACTCAAGAAGGGTCCCAACCCGTTACTCCAGCATTTTGTATCTGTCTGCAGTGTAAGCCATCATCTGCATTCCCTTCCTCCACAGTTCTTCCCATGTATTGTCTCCATATTTAAGGAAAATGTTCTTGCATTGTAGAAAGTGCAGAGAAGGTTAATTAGGTTGACTTGTGAGGCAAAGGAGTTGACATATAAAACAAGCTGGAGCTGATTGGGTCTATATTCATTGAAAATGCAAAGTAATCTTATTGTAATATAAAGTACCTAGAAGGAATTGACAAGATGCTTGCTAGGAAGATGTTAGTGGGGGCATAATAGAAATAGGGGCATTGTTTCAGGTTAAGAGGTCACATATTTCAGACAGAGATGAGGAAGGATTTCTCTCATTTATGAATTTTTGAAGTTCTCTAAACTCAGATACCTGGAGGTATATAATCTTTGAAGATATTCAAGGCAGAGACTTACAAACATATTGACCACAAGGGAATCAAGGGCTGTGAGGATGTGGCAGAAAATTAATTTCGAGACTGAAAATGAATTAACAATCTTACTGAATGGTAGAGTAGGGTCTAAGGGTGATTGGCCTCCTCCTGCTCCTATTTCTTACGTTTGTTGACCAGGAGCCACCTTGCAGCTATGGCAAACATCATTGATGAAACTCACATTGCCTTCAATGGATCAGCACATTCATTGGCATCTGAGGAAAAGAGCATTTGAAGATAAAGACCTCAACCAAACACAAAGCTCACTGTGTACAAAGCAGCCATCAATTGTAAGGGGAACAGATAGGCGTTTCTGCGGCCGCAAACGAGACTCCAGGATGGTATGTTGCCTCCCTGGTGCAAGGGTCAGGGATATCTCTGAGCGGCTGCAGGACATTCTGAAGGGGGAGGGTGAGCAGCCAGTTGTCGTGGTGCACGTTGGCACCAACGATTTAAGTAAAAAACGGGATGAGGTCCTACAAGGTGAATTTAGAGAGCTAGGAGATAAACTAAAAAGTAGGACCTCAAAGGTAATAATCTCTGGATTACTACCAGTGCCACGTGCTAGTCAGAGTAGGAATAGGAGGATATATCATATGAATACGTGGCTTGAAAAATGGTGCAAGGGGGAGGGATTCAAATTTTTAGGACATTGGAACCAGTTCTGGGAGAGGTGGGACCAGTACAAACAGGACGGTCTGCACCTGACCTGGAATGGAACCAATGTCCTAGGGGGAGTGTTTGCTAGTGCTGTCGGGGAGGATTTAAACTAATGTGGCAGGGGGATGGGAGCTGGAGCAGAGAGACAGAGGGGTGTAAAATGAGGGTAGAAGCATCAGGTAGCAAGGTGAAAAGTAAAAGTGGCAGGCAGACAAATCCAGGGCAAAAATCAAAAAGGGCCACTTTTCAACATAATCGTACAAGGGGTAAGAGAGTTGTAAATACAAGCCTGAAGGCTTTGTGTCTCAATGCAAGGAGTATACGTAATAAGGTGGATGAATTAAATGTGGAGATAGTTATTAATGATTATGATATAGTTGGGATTACGGAGACATGGCTCCAGGGTGACCAAGGCTGGGAGCTCAACATCCAGGGATATTCTATATTCAGGCGGGATAGACAGAAAGGAAAAGGAGGTGGGGTAGCGTTACTGGTTAGAGAGGAGATTAAAGCAGTGGAAAGGAAGGACATTAGCTTGGAGGAAGTGGAATCGATATGGGTAGAGCTACGAAACACTAAGGGGCAGAAAACGCTAGTGGGAGTTGTGTACAGGCCACCTAACAGCAGTAGGGAGGTTGGGGATGGCATCAAGCAGGAAATTAGAAATGCATGCACTAAAGGCGCAGCAGTTATAATGGGTGACTTCAATCTACATATAGATTGGGTGAACCAAACTGGCAGGGGTGCTGAGGAAGAGGATTTCTTGGAATGTTTGAGAGATGGTTTTCTAAACCAACATGTCAAGGAACCAACGAGAGAACAGGCCATTCTAGACTGGGTATTGAGTAATGAGGAAGGGTTAGTTAGCAGTGTTGTTGTGCGAGGTCCCTTGGGCAAGAGTGATCATAATATGGTAGAGTTCTTCATTAGGATGGAGAGTGACAAAGTCGATACAGAAACAAGTGTTCTGAACTTAAAGAAAGGTAACTTTGAGGGTATGAGGCGTGAATTGTCCAAGATAGACTGGCGATTGATGCTGAAAGGGTTGACGGTGGACATGCAATGGAAGGCATTTAAAGGTCGCATGGATGAACTACAACAAGTGTTCATCCCAGTTTGGCAAAAGAACAAACCAGGAAAGGTAGTGCATCCGTGGCTAACAAGGGAAATCAAGGATAGTATTAAAACAAAAGATGAAGCATACAGATTAGCCAGAAAAAGTAGCATACCAGAAGACTGGGAGAAATTCAGAGTCCAGCAGAGGAGGACAAAGGGCTTAATTAGGAAAGGGAAAATAGATTATGAGGGAAAACTGGCAAGGAACATAAAAACAGACTGCAAAAGCTTTTATAGATATGTCAAGAGGAAAAGATTAGTTAAGGCAAATGTAGGTCCCTTGCAGTCGGAAACAGGTGAATTGATCATAGGGAACAAGGAGATGGCAGACCAATTGAACAAATACTTTGGTTCTGTCTTCACTAAGGAAGACATAAACCGTCTGCCGGAAATAGCGGGGGACCGGGGGTCAAATGAGATGGAGGAACTGAGGGAAATCCAGGTTAGTCGGGAAGTGGTGTTAGGTAAATTAAATGGATTAAAGGCAGATAAATCCCCAGGGCCAGATAGGCTGCATCCCAGAGTGCTTAAGGAAGTAGCCTCAGAAATAGTGGATGCATTAGTGATAATTTTTCAAAACTCTTTAGATTCTGGAGTAGTTCCTGAGGACTGGAGGGTAGCTAATGTAACCCCACTTTTTAAAAAGGGAGGGAGAGAGAAAACGGGGAATTATAGACCAGTTAGCCTAACATCGGTAGTGGGGAAAATGCTAGAGTCAGTTATTAAAGATGTGATAGCATTACATTTGGAAAGTGGTGATATCATCGGACAAAGTCAGCATGGATTTACCAAAGGCAAATCATGTCTGACGAATCTTATAGAATTTTTCGAGGATGTAACTAGTAGAGTGGATAAGGGAGAACCAGTCGATGTGTTATATCTGGACTTTCAGAAGGCCTTCGACAAGGTCCCACATAGGAGATTGGTGTACAAACTTAAAGCACATGGTATTGAGGGTTCAGTGTTGAGGTGGATAGAAAATTGGTTGGCGGACAGGAAGCAAAGAGTAGGAATAAACGGGTCCTTTTCGGAATGGCAGGCAGTGACTAGTGGGGTACCGCAAGGCTCAGTGCTGGGACCCCAGTTATTTACAGTGTATATTAATGATTTGGACGAGGGAATTGAATGCAACATCTCTAAGTTTGCGGATGACACGAAGCTGGGTGGCAGTGTTAGCTGCGAGGAGGATGCTAGGAGGCTGCAGAGTGACTTGGATAGATTAGGCGAGTGGGCAAATGCATGGCAGATGCAATATAATGTGGATAAATGTGAGGTTATCCACTTTGGCGGCAAGAACAGAAGGCAGAGTATTACCTGAATGGTGACCGATTGGGAGAAGGGGAGATGCAACGGGACCTGGGTGTCATGGTGCACCAGTCATTGAAAGCAAGCATGCAGGTGCAGCAGGCAGTGAAGAAAGCGAACGGTATGTTGGCATTCATAGCAAGAGGATTTGAGTTTAGGAGCAGGGAGGTTCTGCTGCAGTTGTACAGGGCCTTGGTGAGACCGCACCTGGAATATTGTGTGCAATTTTGGTCTCCTAACCTGAGGAAAGACGTTCTTGCCTTAGAGGGAGTACAGAGAAGGTTCACCAGATTGATCCCTGGGATGGCGGGACTTACATATGAGGAAAGACTGGATAGACTGGGCTTGTACTTGCTGGAATTTAGAAGACTGAGGGGGGATCTTATAGAAACATATAAAATTCTTAAGGGGTTGGAGAGGCTAGATGCGGGAAGATTGTTCCCGATGTTGGGGGAGTCCGGAACCAGGGGTCACAGCTTAAGGATAAGGGGGAAGTCTTTTAGGACCGAGATGAGAAAACATTTCTTCACACAGAGAGTGGTGAGTCTGTGGAATTCTCTGCCACAGAAGGTAGTTGAGGCCAGTTCATTGGCTATATTTAAGAGGGAGTTAGATGTGGCCCTATTTTGCTAAAGGGATCAGGGGGTATGGAGAGAAGGCAGGTACAGGCTATTGAGCTGAATGATCAGCCATGATCATATTGAATGGCGGTGCAGGCTCGAAGGGCCGAATGGCCTACTCCTGCACCTATTTTCTATGTTTCTTTAAAACACAGAATTATTATAATGTATGAAGAGGACTTTAAACATTTTAAGCACAGCAGGGCAGTGAGATGGGGCATGTTGGACCGAAAAGCCTGTTTCCACACTGTGTAACTCTCTGACTCTAATCAGCCCATGTCTATCCAAATGCATGTATATCTCATCTCAATCCTCTCCAGTAATTTGCCTACCACAGATCGGCTTGTACTCGCTGGAATTTAGAAGATTGAGGGGGGATCTTATAGAAACTTATAAAATTCTTAAGGGGTTGGACAGGCTAGACGCAGGAAGATTGTTCCCGATGTTGGGGAAGTCCAGAACAAGGGGTCACAGTTTAAGGATAAGGGGGAAGTCTTTTAGGACCGAGATGAGAATTTTTTTTTTCACACAGAGAGTGGTGAATCTGTGGAATTTTCTTCCACAGAAGGTAGTTGAGGCCAGTTCATTGGCTATATTTAAGAGGGAGTTAGATGTGGCCCTTGTGGCTAAAGGGATCAGGGGGTATGGAGAGAAGGCAGGTATGGGATACTGAGTTCGATGATCAGCCATGATCATATTGAATGGCGGTGCAGGCTCGAAGGGCTGAATGGCCTACTCCTGCACCTATTTTCTATGTTTCTATGTTTCTATGAAGCCTGCCTCCTGTATTGTTCTGAGACTTCGAAATATTGCAGTAAGCAATGCAAATCCCTGGCAGAATACTGCCTGAATCCACAAAATCCTCCAAATCCACTGATACAAGAAACAAACTAAGGTCAGCATTAATTAGCAGCTAACATATTCAGCAAGGAAGCCCTAATTACATTTAATGGGCTCCATTTGGCAGGCAATCTCACTTGTATGCCCAATACCAAACACCTAAAATAGACACTGTATTCCGTGTTTTGTCAAAGGAAGGGATTATCAGGTAGCAGAGGAAAAGATCCCAGGATGTTCCCAAAGTTTTCTTGTAGAAGTGCTACATATTCCTCTGCTGGGAATCGCTGGCCTGTGATCACTCAATGTGCAGAAAGAGTATTTGGATGGGTATAAAGAACTTTGATTCTCTGCACTGGGAGCACAAAAGAACCCAGTTTAAACAAGGAAACGAGCTTCCCACCTCCAGAACTACTCATTACCCTTCACCAACAAACATCTCCTTCCACAGCTGTATCTGAGTCTGTGGGTCAACATTGGTCTCATCATTCTCCTCAGAACCCAAATAACTGAAATAATAGCAAGTCATCTTAACTCTCAAGGGGATTATCCGGAAAGGATAAAGAGTGATAGGTCTGCTGGTTTCAGGCCCTCAGTCACTACCAATACTTTTGAGAACATTAAAGTAGAGATGCTTCAAGTAATTTGGCTGCTTGTGATTCCAGAAACGGCCCGTGTATTATTAGATGTTCCAAAGTTAAGAGAAAAAATTGACAAAGATTTAAAAATGTACACCTTAACTTCAATTTCCCTCTAATTGGAAAAAAATGTACTTTTAATGAGAAGCGAAGCAGGACCACCATGAATATGAATTTCTCAAAATCCTGAAGAAATTGGAAAAAAAAATCCACATTTAAAATCAAAGGATAATGCAGCAAAGATGACAGTCATTTTGTCCTTTAGGTCTGTTCCAGCTCTTTTAAAGAGCTTTCCAATTAGTCCCCTTTTCCACTGTCGGCTTATAAAGCCTTTCCCTTCAAATATTTATCTAATTCTGTTGTGAAAGCTATTACTGAATTTCTTTTCACTAACCTTTTAGGCAATAGCTTATATTTAATCGGAACTAACACAAATCCAACAAAAAATATATTTGTTATTGTCTGCCAATGATCTGTAAAAACCTGAACCTTGCTCACATTGTTCAAACCTCACTGCCAACATCAGACTGATTGTGGTAGGCGTGGGGGGAGAGAAAGCTGGAAGACAGTTGGGGGCTGGAAGACAGGACAAAGCCCGACATGTGATAGGTGCTTACAGGAGAGAGGGGGTTTTAATAGGCAGATGGTTGGGCAAAAAGTCAGAGAAAACTGAAGGGGACTAGCCCCCAAAACAAGCATAAGCTAAAGATGGTTGCAATGTAGGCCTGGCAGAGTATCACCAGAGAAGACACCCAGCAACTGGTGATGTCCATGAATCGCAGACTTCAAGCAGTCATTGCATGCAAAGGATGTGCAACAAAATACTGAACATGACTACTTTCATTTACGTGACATTGCTATCCCAAACATTATGGTGGCTTGAAATGGGGATCTGTGTAAAAACACTGCTGTAATGTCTACATGGTGAAACCAAAATGTATAAAAATGGCCTTTATTAAAATCTGACAATGTGCACTTTAACCACATGTGATTTTTTTTTCTATTACAAATCTTAAATTTTGGAGTTCAGAGGCAAATAAATAAATGAAGGGTCTTTGTCCCAAACATTATTGGAGGGCACTGTATATTCATCTCTATCTCTTAATTTCTCAATTTCTCCCATTGGTGCACTCCACTTCATCCTTTAAATTCTAACTTGCATTTAGCTCAGTCAAATTCTCACCGTCTTTCCCTGTATTTATGTCTCTATACTTGCACATTTCCTGTATTCATCTCAAACTCCAGTTTGTCTTACATGAGTTTTTTTTATTAAGACTTTCTCCCCGTCGTTATCGCCACCTTCCATTTTTTTAAATCTCTCCAAGTATTCTATTTATTTATTTATACCCTCAGGCTCTCCACTTATTTTCTATCCTTCCTGCATGTATCTCTCATTCTATTTTATATCCTGCTCGATTCTATTAACAACCTCCCACTGCTCTTCTTGGTCTGTCTGCTAAGGATGGGGACATTGGCTTTGTACCAATGAGCGCCGTGCATTGTGCAGGTGTCAGATTCCGTCAGAGGGGTGTGGACGCGCATTTGGGGATCAGTTTGAGCTCTGCTTGCGATCCGCAGCATCATGTGTCCCGCTGTATCCTTGTAAAGAATGGGCTCATCGTCCCCGGCGGAGCGGGGCTGCAGAAGGAGAGCGATCAGCAAGGCGGTCAACAGCACCGTAGTCCCGGGACAGCGGCTGCCCACCGCCGCAATCACACGAGAGATCGCCACCGGTCGCTTCGTGCAGTCGGACACGACCAGACACCGAGAGCAGCGTGCAAGGGGGCCGGGTCACCCCATCCCCATCCCGGCCAGGGCGCGGGGGACAAGTCGATGGGACTCGGTGCGGTCCGTGTGCTGAGCCGGGGTCGGTGCCGAACACGTTAGGTACGAGGCTGCCCAGCGCAAGTGGAGCTATGGCCGCTCTCTGGCTGCAGGAGTTTCAGCAGGGTGACGAGCCACACTCGTTTGGCGTGGAGCAGGCCGAGCGCCATCAGCCCGACAGCCTGGCTAGACTACCGTCCCTTCCTCCGCGCCTAGCACCCCCGGCGCACGGTGCTGCAAACGCCAACCACCTCTTCGACGAACACTTCCCCGCGTTAGGGACCAACCGCCCGGAGGCTTACACCGAGGAAGAGGCAGCCGGAAACCCCGGCATCGAGGACCTGCTTTCTCAGCTTCGGCAAAAGGATAATGATCTAATTCTGGCGGCCAAGCTCGGCAAAGCCTTACTGGAGAAGAACCAGGAGCTTAGCAATCAGTACGAGATAATGCAGAGAGAGCTCACTGACAAGCTGGAGGTAAGGTAACGTAGCGAATGGGAGAGAACCATTTCACCTCATCTCCTCTATCCTATCCTATACAATTATTTCTGACCCTGTTTCCCATCATGTTGGTATCTGCCCAATTTGGGTTGGGCTCGTTAAACATAGGTAGCCAACTTGCCTTCCTTCCTATTTGTAACCCGAGCCATGCCATTGCATCCCACCTCACAGTTCCCCACATCATTGCATCCCATTCTACTGTAATTATCGAGTCCACTTCCATTAACATTGGAGCAGACTCGCCCCCTCTCCACTCTGACGTCCTGGTCCTGGTGATCTGACGTCAGTAGATTTGCCCGGAACCTAATTCAAGAACGTCAGAAATGGGTGCTATTTGGAAATCCGCTCCTCTGTGCGCTTTAACGTTTCCTACTCGTTTTTAGGAAATGCCACTGAGGAGACGTGCAAACTATATTGTCTCATCTGATCTAACGACAATTATGGTGTAACATTCAAGATATTTTACAAAAGAGTAGTCCACTCTTTTTCACCTCGATGTACAAGGATCAATCCTCGGTTTGGCTTGATTTGGAAAACTCGATTGTTGCAAGGGCTTTCATAGGCTGGAACTCGCGTTTTTTTTGTGGACGTGTTTAGACTACCGATACTATAGCGCTGATCTGGATATGTAGCATTAGCTCTTACTGTTGGGCGCTTTTACTAGACGGGCGATATGTGCTCTGAAACAGTTAATGTCTGCTTGGTGACAATGACTAGGCTGTTCGAGATGCGTGAAATCTATATGAAGTTCCAGTCCATTTCATCATTGGCTCTCTACATGGAAAGGGCGCCACTTAATCTTTGAAAATTGGTTTCGTGCTGAAACCCCAACAAACTTACTTCCTATGCCATTATGTAGACTATTTATATACAGCACAGTGGGGTAGTGATATGTAACTAAAGAATTCTTAAATGGGGATTAAAACAATGGTTTCGTTTTTCTTCAATAATGTTTTTAGTGTATTGAAGGAAAGTAAAAATAAATAAGAGTTGGGGGTGGGAATGATCGTGTGTTGAAAAGCGATTCTAAGGGAAGAATTGAAGAGATTGTAATGATGTTCAGAGATGATATTTTATAAATTGGAAACCCCTTTATTCTCCGAGGGAAGTTACCTCCTTTATTCTCGCTGGAGTTTGTACACCCCTCCCCCCCCCCCCCCCCCCCCAAGCCTGCGTACATGAGGCGCAAACGCAACTCGCTGACCAGGTAATGAGAGGAGAGAGTGACTTCCCAGACTCCATGGTCAGTGTTTTGGGGGATTTTAACAAGGCTAACCTCAGCTGAGAGCTTCCAAAATACAGACATCGCATTACCTGCCCCACCAGAGGGGAGTGAACACTCTGTCATTGTTATACTACAATCAGGAATGCATATCGCTCTGTTCCCCGTGCGGTTCTGGGACTCTCTGATCATTGTTTAGTTCACCTTATTCCAACCTACAGGCAAAAACTAAAATCTGCTAAGCCTGTAGTCAGAATAATGAAAAATAAAATTTATTCAATTCAATTCCAAGAGAGAAACTGGTTAGTTTGGGGACAAAAGCCAGCTTCAAAGTTGATTCCCAATTTTACAAAACGATATGATAGAACTTTGTTTATCCCAGGAGGGAAATTGATCTGCCAACAGTCATAAAAACACAAAATACACATAACATGAAATTAAAGTGGTGAGTGGAAAGGTTTGGGGGATGTGCAAAGATTGGGGGGGTGGGGGGTCAGTCTCAGTCTACCCCACGACACAGGGGGAGGAGTTCTAAAGTTTGATGTCTGTGTAGAGTTTGTACATTCTCCTTGTGACCCTGTGTGGTTCCTCTGGATAAGCCTTTTCCATTAACATCACATGCCCTGACATGCTGTAACGCATCCTAAAGATGTGCAGGTTAATTGATACTGTAAATTGACCCTCGTCTGTGAGTAAGTAGTAAAATCTGGGAGGAGTTGATGGTTAGTGGACGGAATAAAATGAGATTAGTAAACATTGGGTGCTTGATAGATAATGCAGACACACTGAGCCTAAGGCTCTATGACCCTGTATTGTACGACTCTGAACATGGGCTCGGTGGTTTTTAGTTTAGAGATACAGCATGGAAACAAGCCCTTCAGCTCACCGACTCCATGCCAACCAAGCATCACCCATTCACACTGGTTCTATGTTATCCCGCTTTCTCATCCACTCCTCACACACTGGGGGCAATTTACAGAGGCCCATTAACCGACAAACCAGCACGTCTTTAGGATGTGGGAGGAACGGAGCACGCGGAGGAAAACCACGCAGTCACAGGGAGAATGTGCAAAATCACACAGAGCAGCCAAGGTCATGACCGTGACGTCTTTGGCACTGACCCTGTACCAGCTGCGTCATTGTGCCATCCTCTGGCAATGAGGGGAGGAGGAGAAGGGCTCCTTGTAGAAGGTCATAAATGCCGAAAGTCTTTATGGAACATTCTTCTGTCAGAATCTCAGTAAGATACATTGTTGAGGAGCAGATATCTTGCACAAGTTCGTCACTGTCGTCTGGTTGATTTGGTTGTCATTGGTGAATTACTAGCAGTTTGTGCAACCAGTGAGATTTGGATGTAAGGCTTGCAATTGCTGGTGCATGGAAAGATGAGTTGAAGTACAAGAAGGTCTAATATGAAGGTCAAACAGTGACTTCGACCAGTTTGTGGAATATGACTTTTGAGGATACATTTATTGTGACCACTCTTTGGAGGTCATTAAAAAATAGCAGAAGTAGGCCATTTAGGCACTCGTGCATATGTCACTATTCAATACAATCACGGCTGATCTTTTACGTAAGCACTCTCTTTCACTAACCCTGTATCTGCTTAACACAAGT
Organism: Rhinoraja longicauda; assembly: GCF_053455715.1. NCBI lineage: Eukaryota > Metazoa > Chordata > Chondrichthyes > Rajiformes > Arhynchobatidae > Rhinoraja > Rhinoraja longicauda. The sequence continues at coordinate 10,310,953 of NC_135977.1, forward strand.
ATATCCTTTGCACACTCCTGCACATCTCCAGTCCTGATGCAGATTGTAGACTTGCAGTATCGATCTACATCTTTAGGTGCTCCACAGATGCTAATTGATCTGCTGAGTTCTTCAAGCGTCTGTTTCTTGTTCCGGATTCCAGCCTCTGCAATCTCTTTTGTCTTCGTGTCTGTTATTAGGCAGCGAGACTAGACCTGTACACAATATTCCAGCTGCTGTCTTACCAGATGCCTTTTGTAAATGCTGAAAGATGTCCTTACTCTTGCAAATTCATTATTCTTACAATAAAGGCTAACATACCAATTGTCTTCCTAATTGCTTGCAGTCCATGCATGTTAACATTCAGTGATGCACGTACAGGGGCATCCAAGTGTCTCTGAGCACACACTCCTTTCAACGTCTTATCATCAAAATACTCTGTTTTTCTATTGTTACATCAAATGTGCCCTCACATTTTGCCATATTACATTCCATCTGCATGACCTTGGCCGTTCACTTCACTTGCTTATATCTCCTGAAGCCTCTCCTTATCCTCCTCCTGACAACCCAAGCAGCTCCCCATCTTAATAACATTAGAAAAATTGGATATGTTATTCTTAAGACAGTCAGCCAGATCATTGATTTAGATTGAATAGCTGGTATACCACGATGAGGCACAGCCTCCCAACCTGAAAATTACCTGTTTATTCCTAGTCACTGTTTTCTGTCTATTAACTAATCCTTAATGCAAAAGAGAATATTACCCTCAATCCCATGCACTTTAATTTTGTTTTATAATCCCTTCTCTGGCACCTTACCAAATGAGCAACATGGCTGATCACCCTTAATGCTTATCAACAAATTCTAACAAGTTTGTCAAATGTGATTTAACTATCATAAATCTATGTAAATTCTGCCCAATCCTATTATTTTTCTTAAGTGCACTATTACCATTTCCTCAAAGAAAAATTGTTAATATTTTCCCCACTACTGTTTTCTCCCTGCCTTTCTTAAATAATAAGGTAACACTTATTTCCTTCCAATGAAGGAACCTAGTTTGATCGAGCAACATAGTTTGCCCCTCCCTCCTGCAAGTTCTATGGAATAAATGCAAGGGTTGGGTTTCTGCATCCACATTCTGGCCTTATTTGTCATTCATAACCACTTGTTCCCCTTGATTGACCGGTGCTCTGCAATACTTATTGTAAAAGGTTCGATCGCCATATGGAGCAAAGTCTTCAGATTCTCCCTCCCTGATGTGTTATCACATCCCTGATATATCTAAAACTCAAACCAGTTCAGAGTTGATGTGGCCTGCAATCATTGCCATCAGTTCAATTTCAATTCTCTTTCGGGACCTAGGCCAGCATTTATTGCCATTTCCTATTTGCTCTTGAGAAAGTGATGGCAGACTGCTATCATGATGCTGTCAGGTAGGGAGTTCCAGGATTTGGACCAAGCAATGAAGAAAGAGCAGCAATATATTTTCAAGTCACAATGGTGTGCAACTTGAAGAAGAATCTGCAGATGATACAGAATTCATAGCTGATTGGATGGCAAAAGAAATATGTATTTATTTTTAGTGACAGATAAGGTGAATTGAATGTGCTCTAAATCCACTTATATCATATCATATATATACAGCCGGAAACAGGCCTTTTCGGCCCTCCAAGTCCGTGCCGCCCAGCGATCCCCGCACATTAACACTATCCTACACCCACTAGGGACAATTTTTACATTTTACCCAACCAATTAACCTACATACCTGTACGTCTTTGGAGTGTGGGAGGAAACCGAAGATCTCGGAGAAAACCCACGCAGGTCACGGGGAGAACGTACAAACTCCTTACAGTGCAGCACCCGTAGTCAGGATCGAACCTGAGTCTCCGGCGCTGCATTCGCTGTAAAGCAGCAACTCTACCGCTGCGCTACCGCAATAAGTAGGTAAAAACATGTTCTGTAATGACATCTTTCACATGGTTGTGTTGAGATGTAGTCATAGTTATTAAGCAGATGTAATGGTCAGTTTCTGTACAGCATAGCCCCATTGATCATGATTAGATGGGTCATTAGGCAGGTGATATCAAAGGTAAAATTGAACTTTGCAGCTGAAACTCTCCTATGTTTTTTTATAAGGCTGTACGACCATTTATGCTCACCTGAAAGGAATAATGGGACCTAGTCTAATGTATTATGCAAAAGGCAACACCACCAATATTCTAGTACTCTAGGGCACAGTGGCGTAGCAGTAGAGCTACTGCCCGACAGCGCCAGAGAGCCATGTTCGATCCTGACTACAGGTGCTTGTCTGTACGGAGTTTATACATTCTACCTGTCCCTGGTGTGTGATGGATAGTGTTAATGTGCGGGGATCACTGGTAGGTGCGGACTCGGTGGGCCAAAGGGCCTGTTTCTGAGCTGTATCTCTAAACTAAACACACTCAGTTCTGTGTAGAATGTTATCTTGGATTTAAGAGTTTCATTTTCTGGAATAGTGGGAAACTGGACAATTATTTACTCAGAACTGTAAATGCTACCACTGGAGAGTAGAAAATTGAAGAATAAGCCTATTTATTCTTTTTATGCGTGCCTGTCTTAAAGGTCTTAATAGTTTAGAACCTCCAGTTTTTACTGTCATAATTGATTTTGAATCCAAAATCCTAGTCAGGAATTCAGAACCTTTGCTTGCATATCATCAGTGGGATTTCAGATACAACATTCCGGGTAAACTATATTGCACTGTACTTAGAATCCCCATTCATTCCCAGTGCATGCAAGCTGTACATTATGTACCAATTCAAGAACAAAAATGAAAATTGTTTAATTCGACAATTGTTTCCACATATAAAGGTGAATACAAGTACCAGTCAAATTTTAAACTCTGTCATATGTGCAAAAGATTTAATTCCTTTACAATGGATATTTGTTCACTTTCAATGTAAGAAAACTTTCCACGCAACAAAAATATCTTGCACTTGATTTCAGAACACGAATAGGCCTTTTCAAAAGGTGATCGCTGAAATAATTTGAAATGGAGAACAATTGCATTGCTAAGTAATTTATTGGATGAACAAAGATTAATATATTTGATTAATTGCTGAGGATTTAGTAATCTAACAATTGGTTTCCACTTTTAGAAAATCACACAAACTAAAATGATTCAAAATACTTCAATTGATTCCATCCCATGTAATTGTAGTAGAAAAGGGGAAAACATTGGGGATGGGATATCATAAGGTTAATGCCCTTTGTTGTAGAATCCGTGGTCTTCATCTCTGATTATTTTACATGGTTGAAAGCAATTTCAGTCATGATAACCAAGACTGATTAAGTTCAATGGCATCTCTCCCTTATATTAGCTTGTAATGAAAATCGAGTTCTAAAAATAACCTAATGATTAAATTATTTCAAGTGCTGCTTTGTCACAAATTAATTTTGAGGAGCATTAACTATTATTTTTGTTCTGAATTTTGTTTTGGGCCAGATTAGACAATATGTTTCAAGGTCAAGGTTTCAAGGTCAGTTTATTGTCACATGTACCAATTAAGATACAGTGAAATTTGAGTTACCATACAGCCATACTAAGTGAAAAGCAACAAGACACACAACCACATAAAAGTTAACATTAACATCCAATACAGTGGGTTCCACATTCCTCACTGTGATAGAAGGCAATAAAGGTCAATCTTCATCCTCTTTGTTCTCCCGCGGTCGGGGCAATCAAACCATCTGCAGTCGGGGCGATCAATGCCCCCGCAGCCAACGATCGAAGCCTCCGCCGGGGTGATTGAAATTCCCGCGTCGGGGCGGTTGAAACTTTCTCCGCGGCTTGGAGCACCTGAGTCGGCCTCTTCTTACCAGAGACCGCGGGCTTCACGGTGTTAAAGTCCACATGCCCTGCGGTTGTAGCTCATTCCCCGGCAAAGGGATCGCAAGCTCCGCGATGTTAAAGTCCCGCAGACGCCCACGGCTTGGAGCGCCGTCGGTCTCCAGGAAAGGCCGCCAACTCCACGATGTTAGGCCGCAGTGCAGACGGAGATACGATATGGAAAGAAATTGCATCATCATCGAGGTAAGAGATTGAAAAAAAGTTTACCCCAACCCCGCACTCCCCACATAAAACAAAGTAAGGAACACTAAAACATACTTTTAACAAATACTAAAAATAACAAAAAATAAGAAAGGACAGACTGTTGGCGAGGCAGCCACTGCTGGTGGCGCCACCCCGTGTTTAGTTGTTATCAATGTTTCTTTCCTATAGGAGAAAGCTTTCAAATCCTGATAACAAAATGTTGCAAGATAATTCAGTGTTATATTTTTTAAATGGCGGTACCAACTTTTGGCAGAGCTGTAAAATATTGAAGTGAGTATAGTTTGGATTGGTGGCCCCACGTATTTTCAATCTGTATTGGGTGGATAGTCAAGGGTCCATGTCCCTGTGTAAGAGTTTAAGACCAATTCTGTGAGAATGGCTATGATTTACATTCCCATGTACTGGCTGAATGCTGTATATTCCACATTGTTATGGTTAGTGTAACCATGAAATGTTTGAAAGATACATACTTTTTCTTCGATTAAAACAATAACCTTTCCTTTGACCCTCATTTAGCATCCACCCACTTCTGGAAACAAGCAATGAATTAAACATCAGGGTAACAATGATGCTACAAATACAAGGAGTGTTGTACCAATTGGTGAAAATGTTCAGACTGATCACAACATGACTGATTATGCTTGTTTAGGCAGTTTTGTTTCTCCTATCTATTATTAAATCCCTTATGGTTGTTGGATTTTCTATTCTAGTATCTCCTAAATTCTAAATGGCCATAGCTTTTCATCCTCGTCCTTTTCCAGGCACAATGATAGCAGACAAATTAGCATCTTTATCTATTCAGTAGTCTCTGGTGACATTGTTTTCATCTATTCAAATTTTTTCCTAGAAAACAAATCTTGACTGGAGCTCTTGTTTGCTGCAGTCTTCCTTCCATCTTTGGCCTTTCAAAACCCTGTTTGGCGACACTAAATCACCTTGTTTCATTTAAATCATGCTCCTTCTGTTATTTTGAGCTTTGTTATTCCGCATTGTCAAATCCGTGGTCTTACCCCTCAGAATCCTATTAAATCTTTTCCCCTTCACCTTGTTGTACAGCATAGATTGCAAGGTAAACAAATCTGGTTTGCAAATCATTGAATTAACATTTCTGAAATAACTTTTGTTATTTGTAATTCACATTCAGTGTTAGATGACATTTATTGCCTCTTTGTAGGGGGCCCCAGCTATGCCTGCCACTTTGTAGGGGACCCCAGCTATGCCTGCCTCTTTGTAGGGGGCCCCAGCTATGCCTGCCACTTTGTAGGGTACATCATTTAATCCCTGTTCCAGGCGTACACTGGCCCCATCCCCGAACTCTACCTCCACTACATTGACGACTGCATTGGTGCTACCTCTTGTACCCATGCAGAACTCACTGACTTCATAAATGTCATCACTAATTTCCATCCTGCTCTTAAATATAATTGGACCATCTCTGACATCTCCCTACCGTTCCTGGATCTCACCATCTCCATCACAGGAGACAAACTAGTGACCGACATCTACTACAAACCTACTGACTCCCATACCTATCTTGACTATACTTCTTCCCACCCTGTTTCCTGTAAAAACTACCCCCTACTCCCAATTCCTCCGCCTACGCCGCATCTGCACCCAGGATGAGGTGTTTTATACTAGGGCATCAGAGATGTCCTCATTCTTTAGGTTCCCCTCTTCCATTATAGATGGGGCTCTCACGAGGGTCTCCTCTATATCCCGCAGCTCCGCTCTTGCTCCCCCTCTCCCCATTCGTAACAAGGATAGAGTCCCCTTTGTCCTCACCTTCCACTCCATCAGCCGTCGTATACAACAAATTATCCTCCAACATTTCCGCCACCTCCAACGGGATTCCACTACGGGCCACATCTTCCCATCTCCATCCCTTTCTGCTTTCCGCAAAGACCGTTCCCTCCATGACTCCCTTGTCCACTCGTCCCTTCCCACCCAAACCACCCCCTCCCCAGGTACTTTCCCCTGCAACCGCAGGAGATGCAACACCTGTCCCTTTACCTCCCCCCTCGACTCCATCCAAGGACCCAAATGGTCATTCCAGGTGACGCAGAGGTTCATCTGCACCTCCTCCAACCTCATCTATTGTATCCGCTGTTCCAGATGTCAACTTTTCTACATCTGCGAGATCAGGAGCAGGCTCGGCAATCGTTTCGCTCAAACACCTCCGCTCAGTCACCTTAACCAACCTGATCGGGTGGCTCAGCACTTCAACTCCATCTCCCATTCCCAATCTGACCTTTCTGTCCTGGGCCTCCTCCATTGTCATAGTGAGGCCCAGCACAAATTGGAGGAACAGCACCTCGTATTTAGCTTTGGCAGTTTTCACCCCAGCGGTATGAACATTGACTTCTCTAACTTCAGATAGTTCCTCTATCCCTCTCTTTCTCCTCCCCCTTCCCAGTTCTCCCACTAGTCTTCCTGTCTCCTACTACATCCTATCTTTGTTCCGTCCCCTCTTCTGACATCAGTATGAAGAAGGGTCTCGACCCAAAACGTCACCCATTCCTTCTCTCCAGAGTTGCTTCCATGACCCGCTGAGTTACTCCAGCATTTTGTATCTACCTCCCTTTTATTGTCAGTAAAGTAAACTGGCATTCAATTACAAAGCAATACTTCATGGAGATTTGTGTGAGCGATACCTCATGGTGACAGGGATCAGAGAGAAAATTCTCCAACATTAACAAAGAAATATAAAGCTACTGCAAGGCAAGTGTATAAATCTTGAGCTAGATGAAAAAGCAACAAAACTCCTTAGACCACACAGCAAGTAGCAGTTTCATTACCAAAAAGAATATAGTTTGGGCTACATCTTGAGAATGATATTCTTCTGAATGAACAGTAGCTTGAATGGTTCAGCAGCGACTAACATAATAAGCAATCTCATTGCTTTTGCTATACGTTAGGTATAAGATGGTTCTGAATGGTTCCGTGATCTGCTCAGAGCCTTGTATTGCCGATATTTGTTTTTTGTTTAATCCATTGTTGCAAGTAGATGGAGTGGTGAAGAATGCTTTTGGCACGCTGGCCTTCATCAGTCAGGAAAATGAGTATTGAAGTTGGGACATTATGTTACAATTGCACAAAGCATTGGTGAGGTTGCAACTGGAGTGTTGTGTTCAGTGTTGGTGACCATGTAAAAGGAAAGATGCCATTCATCTGGAAAGAGAGGAGAGAAGAATGTTGCCAGAATACAAGAGCATGAGCTATGGGGAGGTTAGGACTTTATTCCTTGTAATGCAGGACGCTGAGAGATAGGGTGAGTGAACATAATCCTTTTCTGGAGTAGGGCAATCAAGATCTAGGCAGCCTAGGTTTAAAGTGAAAGGGCAAAGATTTAATTGGAACATGTGAGGCAAACTCTTTGACATTGAAGGTTTCCACATTGTATCGCTAAAGTCTAAAAGTCTAAAGATGTGATTTCATGGTGAGAATTACTTGCCCTTATTCCTTGGCTGCCTGAGAATCCCCAAAAATGGATCATAATAAGAATTTTTGAAAGGGGAATAAACTTGATCAGATGAAATGGTTCATTTTGTAGCTCCATCATGGCTGAAGATATTTCTCATTCTGCTAAAAATTAGAATTGGGAATGTATGGCAGAAATAAATGGATTGATGGATTTTTGGAAGGGAAAGTGGGATAATTTATTTTTACAGCATTGTGGTTGCCATATTGCAAGAGCACTTTGCATGCACTGCCTACACGTCTTGTTTGATTATTTTCTGTAATGGCCATCTTTCTTGGGCAAGAAAATTAATCAATATATTCATCAATATATTGTGACTTCATGCTACTGTTTATTATGTGTTGCTTGAAATCCTTAATTATTATACTATGTCTTATACCTTAACAGTTAGAAATAATTTGAAGCTTATGTTTAAATTAGGTTATGAGAGATTCATCGAGTATTGATTTTCATTATGGCATGATCTAATTCTGGCTCGTTCCAAAATCAGCTGCAGACTGCTGCTTCTGGTTTGTAATAGAAAACTATTCTGAAACACTCCTGAAATTTAGTGGACTAGAAATTCTAGTGCACGCAAATGCACGCAGGGGATGGTATTGCAGTGAGGCATGGAATTTCATCAGTGTCATGGCCATTGCTGCCGAGAGTTTCCATGTTTTGCATTTGGTGATGAATCTATTGGGGATTGGAAAGACTTGGTGGATGAAGAAATGAGCTCAGGTTGCCAGGAAATTAAATAGTTATTCTGCAAAGATTGGAGCTGGATGATAGTAGTGGGAGAAGGGATGCGTTTTGCAAGGATGGTGCTGCAGTGATCAGTGCTGAGAACCTTTAGTTTAGTTTAGAGATACAGGGCGGCACGGTGGCGCAGTAGTAGAGTTGCTACCTTGCAGTGCCAGAGACCCGGGATCGATCCTGATTACGGGTGCTTGTCTGTACGGAATCTGTAGGTTCTTCCGGTTTTCTCCGGCATCTCTGGTTTCCTCCCACACTCCAAAGACGTACAGGTTTGTAGGTTAATTGGCTTGGAATAATTGTAAATTGGCCCTAGTTTGTGTAGAATAGCGTCAGTGTGTGGGGATCGTTGGTCGGCGCGGACCCGAAGGGCCTGTTTCCACGCTGTATCTCTAAACTAATCTATATAGCGCAGAAACAGGTCCTTCGCCCACCAAGCACTATGCTACACACTAGGGCCAATTTTACAATTTTTACCAAAGCCAAATAACCTACAAACCTGTATGTCTTTGGAGTGTGGGAGGAAACCGGAGCACATGGAGAAAACCCACTCAGTCACAGGTAGAACATACAAACTCCGTACAGATAGTACCTGTAGTCAGGATCGTAGGCGGGTCTCTGACACTGTAAGGCAGCAACACTATTGCTGCGCCACGATGCCATTTGTGGTTTATTAGATACATTAACTATCTGGATATATATGTCAAGAGTTATGATGAATAAGTTAACACACAAAATTGCTGGTATTGTTGATAGTGAGGAGGGCAGCCTTCAGCTACATGATGATATTGATGAGTTAGTGAGATGTGCAGAGCAATGGTCTGGCAGAGAATTCAAATTGCAAAAAATGTGAGGTGAAGAAATCTGGTTGACTTTATTTTAAAAATAGCTATGAAATAGGCAATGAATAATAGGATCTGAGGAGCAGAGGGACCTAAGGACAGAGATGAGATGATTAATAAAGCATGCCAAGTGCTTGCCTTTATTTGCTGGGGCTGAGAAAAAAAGAGCAAGAAGGTAATAGTGCAACTACATAAAACATGTCTTCAGCCCCTGTTGGAATATTGTGAACAATTCTGATCAACACCCTTTCCCTAGAAAGGATGCTAAGGAACGTCACTGGGATGGAACATTTAAGATTCTGGGGCAAGACTAGATGGGCTGGGGTTGCTTTCCTTGGAGCAGAGAGGGTTGAGAAGGCCCATTAAAAGACCCATTCTCATAATTTAAACCATGTAGAGTCTGTCATCAATCTTTGTTGCCTTCCTAAGACGTAGTGTCCAGAACTACTCTTGGTGCTTCCAAAGCGGTCTGACCAACATTTTGATTTGTGTAGCTCAACTTCTTTCCCATGAGACCTTTAGAGATAAAGGCATCCTTACCATTTGGCTTTTGGACTATCTTCTCCACCAGTCTGTTGTTTTGCGATCTCTGGGCCTGCATAGATGTTTGCTTCTCATTATTAAAAAAGTATTCTGTTCTATCTATTTATTTGCTCAAATTACAGCATTGATTTCTCCGATTGATTAACCTTTGAATATTTGTTTGTAATTTTACTGTGACCTATATTTGCAATGCCATGTTTCTGGATCCTTGGTAATTTTAGAATATGTGGCTTTTTATAATATCCTGTTTGCTAGGTGTTTATGCATAATATTTTGAATTGATTTCCTAACACAGATACCTGTGAGACCCTACTTGTTTTGTCCTACCAATTTAAGAACCGTACATTGATCCTGCTCTCTAAGTGAGGTGATACACAACTAATCACCTAACAATTGGACCTTGATCCCAAGAGCCTTAATTTTAATTAACAGTTTTTGCATAACGCTTTGCATGTCCAAGAAATAACATTCACACTTGCCAATTTAGTGACCTCTTCAAAGAGCTCTGCTTAGTTTTCAATAGTTAGTGATATCTCGCGCGAGGTATTCGGCTAACAAGTCTATAATTCCTTGGTTTCCAACTTTTACATTTTTGTGTCAAATGCATAACCCTGAGATTTTTCCTAGAGATTTGTCATTCTTTATTCCTATTTCTTTATTAGTTAATTAATTATGGAGTGCGGACTTGTTGCACGTTGTTAAATCCAATGTGACCCGCCTCCGCTTGTTTCTAAAATAGAAATTGAAATTGTTGCTGAAACTGGCACTGAACACAGTAGTAATTTCCATTAAAATTACCCTGTTTTTGCAACATTTCCATGTAATCTCTATTTATGCATTCTGTTAGTTTACAGCTGCCACCAACAGGCCTAAACATGACTCTCACTCAGTGTTTAATGTCTTTATGTTTCTTGATTCAACCTATACCACCTCTACTGCCTACGCACCTCATGTCACCATTTTTAACCATTGAAATAAATTCATCCTGAATTACAAAAGCCACTTCTTCCTGCCAGTTCCCCTGTTCTTCCTATAGATCTTATTTCTGTCATTTTGCCCAATTTTGTACAATTCTTAAATCTTCTGTGCATTTTTGTCCCTCCCTTTAGTGATAGCCCCTTTCTTTGAAACTGCCTACACAATCTGCTTTCCCCATCCTTGAACAAAAAACATCCTTGAATAAGTTTATGGAGAATTTTTTATTTAAACTTGGCAGTGTGTTCCTTTCTTCACCTGTACTGTGTAACTGAAATGCTTTACCATCCTAGTTGTTACTGAATGTGTGGGAAAGAACTGCAGATGCTGGTTTACACCAAAGATAGTCATAAAATGCTGGAGTAACTCAGCGGGTCAGGCGGCTTTGATTTTTTCTTTTCATACCTTTCCATTCATTTGTTCTTTGTACCTTTTCATACCTCTAGTTTCCTTCTCCTCTTACTCACAGTCTGAAAATGGGATTCGACCTGAAACGTCACCTGTACCTATTCCTTTTCTCCAGAGATGATGCTTGGCCTGCTGAGTTACTCCAGCATTTAGTGGCTAACTTTTTGAATTGTTACTGAAATAGCAATCACACATGCACTCAGAAATCCTGCGTAAGTGAAGGAAAGAGCTCATAATTTCAATAAATACCCACTCTGACCCTGGCAGCAGCTCTTGTCCTCTGAGCAAAGGTCTGTGGTTCCCACATTGGCTTCATTAGCCACCTTGAAACCTACAGAACTGAAGTGCGGGAAGATCGTTCTTAGTCCAAATGGACTGGCTATGTGTACAGTGCTTTGTAGCTTCAAGGTGTAAGTATTAACAACAATCTGCACTGGACCAGCCACATTGAAGCTACTTCCAAAAAAGCACACTGGAAGAAAAGGCCTCTGCTTCCAAGAGTCAAGAGTGTTTTATTGTTATATGTCCTGAAGTGGAACAATTAAATTCTTACTTGCTGCAGCACAACAGATATGTAAACAGAAGACTCTGTAAACATGATAACCAACAACAAAAATAAGTTTATTATATTACAAAAACTAACAATACTAGTGCAAAGCCAAAAATGATTGCATCAATGTGCTGGGTCCAGGACAGATCTTCTGAGATATGCATGCCCAGGAATTTGAAGTTTTTGTCACTCTTCACCACAGTCTGGTCCACGAAGATAGGTTTTGTGAATCCTCGGCCTTCCCCTTCCAAAGTCAACAATCGGTTCCTTGGTTTTACTGATGTTGAGAGCAAGTTTGTTGTTTTGGCAACCATTCGGTCAGTTGATCGATCTCCCTCCTGTACTCTTGACTCGTCATCATCCGTAATTCGTATAACAATGGTGGTCGTCATTGGCGAATCTGAAGATGGAGTTTAAACTGTTCGTGCTGAGAGTGAGTGGAGCAGGGGGCAGAGCACACAGCCTTGGGGTGCTCCTGTGCTGATGGTTATTAAGCAGAAGTCTGAGGAAGGAATATAGGTGGAAGGAGGTGGTGGTGCAGGGGGTTAAGGGGCCAAGGGTTAAGGGGAGAGATAGGTGTGAATCCAGGTGGGGCATAGGGAAGAGAGGGCTGAAGGAAAAAAAAGGAGGGGTGTTTGTAGGTTAGTTGCTTAAAATTGGAGTATTCAATGCTCGTGCTATTAGATTGTAAGATTGTTAGTGCGGCCTCATTCTGGCAAATGAGGAGGCCCAGGATGAAAAGGTACGTGCGGGAATAACCCCCCCTTCCCATTCCCATCCTGACCTTTCCGTCCAGGGGCTTCTATGAATGCTCCAATTATAGGAAACCAACCCACAAACAACTTCCCTTTTTCCCCTCCTTCCTGCCCCCCTCTTTTCCCCGTGCCCCACCTGGATTTGCACCCATTTCTCCCCTCCCCCATCCTCTTCCACCTATATTCCTTGCTCTGGCTTCACAATTTCTCCTTCTTCTATCCTATCTGACACTTTTTGTGTTTTAATCTCTGGCCTTAATCCAACCATCTGCCCATCAAAACCCCCTCTCACCTGCACCTACCTATCACTTGCTCAGCTCTTTTCCTGCCTCTAGCTTTCTTCCCCACCCCTTCTCCCACCCCCCACCATAATCAGCCTGAAGAAGGGTCCCAAGTGTCTCGACCCGAAACATCACCCATTCCTCTCCAGAGATGCTGCCTGTCGTGCTGAGTTACTCCAGCATTTTGTGTCTACCAACCTGAAACTTCACTGATCCATGTCCTCCAGGGATGCTGCCTGGCCCGCTGAACTACCCCAACATAAGGACCTTTTTGGTAATTCCCTTGAAGATACAAGCACGTACCATCAGACTCAGAAACTGCTTTACCCCTCTGTTATTAGTCTACTGAATAGTCCTCCCATACGTTGGGGGGTAGTTTCATTCTACCAACTTGCCTTCATTGCGAACACTGGACTTGTTATTTGTAACTGTAAAGTTGCAATGCCATAAAACTATTCTGCACACTGGTATTTTTTCTCTTTGCGGTACTTGTTGTATTTGTGTTTGGCTTGATTTTACTTGTGTATGGCATTATCTGATAAAATTGGACAGCATGCAAATAAAAGCTTTTCACTGTACCTCGGTACACTTGGCAATAATAGTAAACCAAACCAAACCAATAGCATGCAACAGAATCAGCCATAATTTAGAAACTGATTTAAAAAGATATATCAAGATTTTAATATGACTATTCAAAGTAACGAACACATGAACAAGACATGATACATTTATTTGATAACTGATCATTAAATAATGAAATTGCACTAAAGAAAAAGCTCAACAATTATTTTTTGTTAATCTTCTTTATTGCTGTAAAGTCTGATGTTCATAACCCTGTATACATTTTTTTTAACTTCTTAATAAGGCATCTTTCTAAGCAAGTTAGATATAAGGTTCATACCAAAGATAAACACAAAGTGCTGGAGTAACTCCGCGGGTCAGGCAGCATCTCTGGAGAAAAAGAATGGGTGATGTTTCAGGTTGGGAGCCTTCTTCAGATTCGATATGACTTCAGTCTGAAGAAAGGGTCCCGACCTGAAACGTTCCCCATCCTTTTGCTCTAGAGATGCTGCCTGACCCGCTGAGTTACTCCTGCACTTTGTGTCTATCTTTGGTATAAACCAGCATCTGCAGTTTGTTTTTTACATTTTGGATATACGGTTCTAGAGTAAATCACGGGAAAGTACAGTTCATGTTTCGAAGTTCCTATCTCCATAAATTCTTGTTCTCTACTTTTTAAAAAGAAGCTCAAAGGTGACATGTTTTTCTGTCTCTCGTCAGCATCTGGAACAGGAAAAGCATGAATTGCGGAGAAGATTCGAGAACCGTGAAGGAGAGTGGGAGGGTCGGGTGGCTGAACTGGAGAGCGACCTGAAACAACTTCAAGATGAGCTGGAGAGGCATCAGGTCCAGTTACGTGAGGCAAACAAAGAGAAAGTAATAGCTTTGCGGGAATTATCTGAACAGAACCAACGGCTCTTAGAGCAGCTCACCAGGGTAAGTCTTGCAATGAATGGCACTCAGCAGCACACTTTGATGCACATCTCTCCTTTAATTTCTTGCACCAGATCAAATTTGGTATATCACTTGCGCAATATCACTTGCGCAATATACTTCTTCAAATAAAGGTAAAGAGATACTGTAAGTGGAGATAGGATATAGAAACAAACAACTGTAGATGCTGGTTAATGCAATTGATAGACAAAAAGTGCTGGAGTAACTCAGTGGGTCCGGCAGCATCTCTGGAGAAAAAGGATATGTGATTTTTTGGGTCAGAACCCTTCTTCAGACTGAAGATTTCAGGTGGGGGGGGGGGGGGGGGGGGGAAGAATTGGAGACGAGGAAAGACCAGGGCTGGCAAAAGATGAACTCAGGGGTTGTTGGCTAGGGAAGGTGTGATCTCAATGGAATAATTGTTGTGAACTGAGAAGGGTCCTGACCCAAAACAGACCCCATCCATTTACAGAGATACTATAAGTGGAGATAATATTTGTGCCAAAGAAAGCATTGCACATTATTGTCGGGTGGCATATGGGGAGTAGAGAGTTCAGCAGAATGCAAAACGAAGGACAGAATGACACAGTGCTGCCACTCGGGTTGATGTGGTGTATTCGGAGATGTATTGACAAGGGATGTACCAGCGAGGTTGTGTTGGTGCAGCGATCTTAGGGTGCAGAAATACAGTGCGTAGGCATGGTGTTAGGGAGGTGGGGAATGATATGTAATCATGAAAATTTAAATCCTGAAAAGATTGCATTTAATACTGCATAGGTGACTTCATTTCTAAAGATATAACGAAGGTATGAATTCCTTGTAGATAGTGTACTTGCTGTCACCATGGAACTGGAGCTCCTCAAATGTCTTGAAGCTTATTTTAAAAGCACTGTGTGTCAGGCTTGTCTTTGGTGGTTATTGGCCAGTGCTAATTGCTGCTCCAAATTGGATATTCCTCTTTTAGTTTTAAATATGTTTTAAAAATGTTCAATTTTCTCAAATATGATGGGTACATGGACAGGAAAGGTTTAGAGCAAAATGGGCCAAACACAGGCATATGGGACTAGCTTGGATGGGGCACCTTGGTCAGCATGGATGAGTTGGGTGGAAGGGCCTGTTTACATGCTGTCTGCCTCTATGTTCATAAGGAAGTAATGACTGACATAGCCTTCATCTATGATAAATCCCACTGCATATCCATGTTTATTCACGTTACATTTTGTAACTCATTACATTTCATATTGAAACTTAATGGCAAACAATTTAGTTGATGCTCAGCTCCACTCCGTTCCTAATCAATGGCAAGCCTGAAGAAACATTACCTGTCCATATTCTCCAGTGATGTTGCCTGTGTTACTCTAGCACTTGCCATCTTTTTGTTTGGTTCAAGGCCCCACAATTGATTCACCCACTAGGGATGTGGAGGTAGATATATGAGAGAAAGAAAGGCTGCCCCTCACTTCAAAAATGAATATGAGAAATAGTTCCTGTTTCTATCTATATAAAAGCAGAAATGAGTTTGAATTTCTGAAAGCTGAAATATTTTGTTTCTAAAATCCAAATGCCCAATCTCAATGAATGTGTTTGCCTGCTGTTCAACTTTCTGCTCATTATTCTCCAACACTTGTGGAAGTCTGATTATTATGGTTCCTTTATTTTTAAGTGTGATGCTTACTGTATGCCAGTGAATTTATTCCAGTGACTGTCTGCAACAGGATAGCTGAGGTCAGTGTGGAGGATTGTGGTGTGTGAACCTGCATCCTATCACCATGTGGTACAATGCAGTACATATGCATTATTTGAGCATTATCTCCTGCTGGCTCTGGAATATTTACATTAATTTGATCAAAGCAAAGAAAGGTTTCTGTGGTGCTATTCCTCCAATTTGCATCTTCAAACTGTACCTGATATTTCGTTTGGACAGCTTGCATCCCAGCGGTAGGAAAGTTGATTTCTCTAATTCCAAGTAACCCGTGCATTCCCTCGCTCTCTGTTTCGCCCCCACCCTAGTCGTCCTGCCAGTTCCACTGTTCGCATCTATATATCCCTTCCACCCCAACAATGGACCATTGTGGGCTCCACTTTTCCTTGGTCATCTGCCCCGGCTCTGGTTTGTCCTGAACCTTTTCATACTTCTAGTTTCCCTCCCCCCAGAATCTCTGTCTGAAGAAAAATTTCGACCCGACGCGTCATCTATTCCTTTCTTCCAGAGATGCTGCCTGATCCACTGAGTTACTCCAGCTTTTTGTGTCTATCTTCAGTGTAAACCAACATCTGCAGTTCTTTCCTACACATTGGCATAGACTTGGTGGGTCAAGGGCCCTGTTTCCATGCCGAATCAACCAATCTGGTGATTTTTTTTCAAATATAGTGGCTATCAGGTACATTTACTGCAGAGTATTTATTTCTGGCTAGTTACCTCATCTGCGATGCTTTTTAATCTCTTCCCAGACTCTCACCTGACGCCTCCTGTTCTGTATCAACAAAACAAATCCATTATTTAAATGTATCTACAATCTGCTTGTTAATCATTTTAAGTATGTGTGAAATAGATGCATTTTAAATATCTTCCATGAAACTCAGTTGAATCACGGTACATAACGAACTGTATACGTGCGTGTGCACATTTTAGAGAGAGAGAGAGAGAGAGAGGAGAAAGGAATTAAAGATACCCTTGTGCTAGCATTATCCTAGTATGGAATGAGAAATTTGGTTCATCTCAAATTCAGTTGATAAAATTAAACAAGTAACTCCAGTTTCCTCCATATATTGACCTGGGTTGCATTTTGTGGGTACCCACTAAGGGTCTGTAAACTCTTAATGTTTTTGATTTCATTATTTACTTTTCTCATTTTGCTTCTTTGACTCTTTTGCTTTCTCAACTGTTTTTACTCCCCTACCTAAAATATTTCAAAGGTTGGTTCTAATTGCCCATTTAGGCATTTTTTCCTTTCGCTATAGTTTTTGTTGTTCATCACTTGCAGTTATAATTTTTGAATATTAGAAACACAGATGGTCTAAACTGATAGTGGAAGATGGTGTTATATTTTTGAACTATTCCATCACAAGGCATGGAAGTAATGAAACTCTCAAGATCATGCACGCTACACTTTTTTCTTGTACATGTTTTGTTTTATATCTCAAAGTTATCTTAAATCTTTTTAGCATTATAAGAGTACAAAAGTGAGGAAACAGGCCTTTCGGCCCATCTTGTCCACTCCGACCAACATGCTTCATCTACACTAGTCCCACCTGCCTGCATTTGCCCTATATCCCTCAAAACCTGTCCTATCCATGTACCTGTCGAATTGCATATTAAGTTGCAATAGTCCCTGTCTCAACTACCTCTGAGGGCAGCTCGTTCCATATACCCACCACCCTTTGTGTGAAAAAGTTACCCCTCAGATTCCTGTTAAATCTAACCCCCCCCCCCCCCCCCCCCCACCTTAAAACTGTAATGTCATTGCCATTGAAATGTCATTGTCATGGCCTCAATTTATTTAGTGTCCTTCACTTGACCAGATGTTTAAGTATATGCAGAAGAACAAAGAATGAATTTTGTGTACATTGCTTTAACTATTTTGGCAGGAAATAAAATACTACAGCAGATTTTCATTCTGCATTTATCTGGCAAGCAATCTATTGAGCAACAAAAGAGCAAGTCAATGACAGCAGAAACAAGCATTTATTCCCATTGTAATTGTTAAGCTTTGCAAACCCGTCATATAATATAAAATAAAAGCTAGGCAGACACTAGATATTGTCTGGTGCTTATACCACACTACAATAATGCCCTTTATGAAGTTTGCGTTTGGAGCCCTGCAGAGCAGAGAAGAATGCAACAATGCATCGATCAAATTTGGACGTTCCCCATTTTGATGGTTAAGGTTTTCTGCAATGATAAAATGTCACCTATCCATGGTGACAGCCTGCAAGGATCCTGAGGAAAGCTTTCTGGATAATGAGGGTGACTCAGCTTTGGCAGTGAGAGGCGTGCAGGCACTTGTGCTTGGTTGCGAGCTGGGGCATTCACAGGTTCTAGATGTGAATGAGGATGATGTTGTAAAGGAATACCCTACACAATTGTATCTGCAGGAGATACTGATCAGAGGGTGCCTGTCTGTGAAGCCTGGGTGGACGAGGATTTTTGCTGACAACTCTTGCGTCAAATATCAATTTTTTTAACTACTTCCCTTGCAGATTTTTTTTCTGATATATCCGCCCACTGAATGTTAAAGGGGATTCTGTGGAATTTAACTGCGGGGGTTGGGGCAGGCTGGTGGCTGCAAACAGATTCTCTTCAATGATCCACTGTTCATTAGAGGGAAATATCTCACCTTTAGTTTAGAGATACAGCGTGGAAACAGTCCCTTCGACCCACTGAGTCCACGCCGGCCAGCGATGCACTTTACTACACATTAGAGACAATTTCCAATCTTTACCGAAGCAATTAACCTACAAACCTGTACGTCTTTCGAGTGTGAGAAGAAACCGGAGCAGCCGGGGAAAACCGGCAGGGAGAATGTGCAAACTCCATTCAGACAGCGCCCATAGTCAGAATCGAACCCTGGTCTCTGGCGCTGTGAGGCAGCAATGCTACTGCTGCGTCACTGTGCCACCCCTCTCACCTTTTAAAGTTTATTTTGAGAGTACCGCATTATTAAAAGCCAGCATTTTCATTGGTGTATCAAAATGAATTTTGGAATTAACGCTGTTATTTACATTATTCAATAAAGCTAGACATCAGAAAAACAACACAAAGTTGTGTGAAATTCTTACAATAAAGCAGCTGTAAGACATCAATACTTTGCATTAAACTTCCCCAAAATGTATGCAAAATTGGTTAACGCAATTTTAATCTATGCATTGCTGCATTTTTGGCACCAATCTGGCAAATTTCTGGGCCACGATTTTCTTTCATATGTAACAGATCTATAAGTTATTGAATACAAAAGAATATTACATTGGTGCCCTATTCATTTTAGGTTACGTATGTTGTACACATATAGTGTAAGAAACGTCGCCCATTCCTTCTCTCCTGAGATTGTACACATATATGTCTACTGCACCATTTTACTTTGCTGAGAGGAATTCAGAATCAATACCCATAGGAGTCTGTAAAGATGTTCTGACCCAAAACATCGCCTATTCCTTCTCTCCAGAGATGCTGCCTGACCCGCTGAGTTACTCCACCATTTTGTATCGATCTTCAATACTCACAGATCCCTTTTAATGAAGGTAAAAATCTCCCAATTCAATGTACAAAACGGTTCCTTTGATTATGGCTTCCTCAGAGTTCTCCGTGAGCTGTGGACCATTGCTCTGCCTTTTACTATTAGAACCTACTCTGAGTGAACGAGAACAGTTGGCTGCGAACATTTTGGAAAGTATTCGCCCAGTCAAGTGGGTGTTGTCAATAAAGTCATAGAGTCATACACCGTGGAAACAGGCCCTTCGGTCCAACTTGCCCACACTGACCGATGTGGGACTTCAGTATATGGTGGTGCAATCTTATTTATGGGTGATAAGAAAGCAAATGCTGGTCAATCAAGATTGGGGTTAAACACATTGTTCTGGCAGAGTATGCAACCACTGATGCAACTGCACTGGGAGTGCTTGATGCTGAGACTGGACGCCGGAAATACAATCGGCTCCATTTCCTCTCACCAGTGCCCTTCAAACTGAGTGTAGAAATTCACTCAAAGACCCATTTAAATATTCTCTGAACATACTGATAATTTTGCAAAACTTTAAAGGTCAAAATGATTCACACTAGTCAGCATGTGTTCTCGCAAGTGATTTCTTTTTTAAGTTAGTTGAAATGTGGCATCGCTGATGAGACTTGTATATTATAGCCCTTTTTGAATGATAAGCCATCAGTTTGAACTGATGCATTTCTTCTGTTGAAGATATACACTCTTTGATATTGAGTTTGGGCTTCCAGGGTCTGGACTAAACAACAGTGAAGCAATATCACCATCTCTTTTTGTGAGATATTTCTGAAATGTCACAGAGGTGCTCAAACAAACCAAAGGTTCTGTTGCTGTCACTGAATAGAACGTGGAACACAGAAGGGCGGCACGGTAGCGCAGCGGTAGAGTTGCTGCCTTACAGCGCTTGCAGCGCCAGAGACCCAGGTTCGATCCCGACTACGGGTGCTGACTGTACGGAGTTTGTAGGTTCTCCCCGTGACTGCGTGGGTTTTCTCTGAGATCTTCGGTTTCCTCCCACACTCCAAAGACTTACAGCTTTGTAGGTTAATTGGCTCGGTATAAGTGTAAATTGTCCCTAGTGTGTGTAGGAGCGTTAATGTGCACGGATTGCTGGTCAGTGTGGACTTGGTGGGCTGAAGGGCCTGTTTCTGCACTGTATCTCTAAACTGAACAGAACTCGGAACTGTACAGCACAGGAACCGGCCTTTTGGGCCACAATGTCTGTGCAGAACATTACACCACGATAAACGTCTCTCACCCAGCTGCTCATATGCCTCCATTCCCTGCATAACCATGTGCCTATCCAAAAGCCTCTCAAATTCCCCTATCATATTGTTTAGTTTAGTGATACAGCGTGGAAACAGGCCCTGCGTCCCACCAAGACTGCGTCGACCAGCAATCCCTGTGCACTAATACTATTCTACACACTAGGGGCAATTTGCAATCTTTCCTCAAGCCAATTAACCTACAAACCTGTACGATTTTGGAGTGTGGGAGGAAACCGGAGCACCCGGCGAAAACCTACATGGACACTGGGAGAATGTACATATTCCGTTCAGACAGCACCTGTAATGAAGGTCAAACCCGGGTTGCTTGCGCTGTAAGGCAGCAACTCCACCGCTGCGCCACCATGCCGTCTGTCTCCACAACTGCCCGTGGCACTGTTTTCCAGACACCCATCAACCCTCCGTGTGAAAAAGAAACTTGCCCTACTTATCTCCTTTAGGTTTTGCCCTTCTCGCCTTGAAGCTATGCCCCTGGTCTTTGATATTTCCACCCTGAGAGAAAGGTTCTGAATCGAACAACTAGGAGCTGATTTCAAAGAATATCTAAGCCCGTGGAAAGCAGATTTGAAAAATGCAGCATTGTTGAAATAATGGCTAATTTTAACATCTATTAGCTATAATTATTTCCGTCCGCTGGCGTGACTGATATTAGGTTTTGCTGTGCTGTTGAATTGGCTTGTCAGCCACAGTTATTCAGGGTACTTCCAAATGAGAATAGTAACGTGCTTTTGCACTTAATTAGTTGATGCTATGTCCTCAATCAAAGTTCATTCTGGGCTTTGTGACTCCACTAAATGGAATATTTGGAAGACTGTGTTCTCTGCCTTCTTATAGCCCCCCAAACTGTTTTCTCATTCATTAAGATCCTGGTTAGTCTGTCCTTCAACTCTAGCTAATACAAATTAATTCATTTCATTCTTGAGAGCTTCAGATGAACAGCATCCATGGCCTTTGCAATATTTCTATTATACTTAATTCTATGTGTTAGCACATGCAAACTCTTAACCTGTCTCTTTAGTGCCACTAACTCAATCTCTTAAAGCTCCCTACTCAGAAATTCTATCTCGTCCTTCGACACTTTAACAAATTACTTTTTTCTTCCTTTTGAATGTGAAGAATGGCACCTTCCACAGCTTCCGAATGCAAATGCTACGGCAAATCTTTCTTCCCATCTGCTTTCTTCTGATCCCATCTCCTCCCACATTTTCACTCATCTAATCTTCATCTCGCTGATCTGGGCACATGGTGGAGCAGCGCCAGAGTCCCAGGTTCAATCCTGATTATGGGCGCTATCTATATGGAGTTTGTACATTCTCCTTGGGAGCACGAGGGTTTTCTCCGGGTGCTCCGGTTTCCTCCAACACTGCATAGACGTACAGGTTTGTAGGTTAAGTGGCTTTGGTAAAAATTGTAAATTGTCCCGAATGTGTAGGATAATGCTGGTGCAGGGGTGATCGCTGGTCGATGTGGACTCAGTGGGCCGAGGGGCCTGTTTCTCTATTGTCTAAAAGTCTAATCTTGAATGATCCGTCTGCAGTAACTTGCTTTAGTTCCATAATTCCCCTTTCTACCCTTAACATGACTTCATTGATTACCTTTTGGTCTGTGCCTTTAGCCGGATGTCATTGCCCCATATAATGGAACCTGTCCCAGAGCCACCTGAATCCCTGCCTTTGGCCACTCACCCTCCCTGCACTTTTTAATTGTAAGGTGCCAGTGTGCCAGGACGACCGACAATCTCAATTGTTCCACCCTTCCCGATTTATCCAGCTATTCCGTTCAAACCTTGTAACAGTTGTTCCACAAAGGACAAAATGCAAAATTATCATAAAACTTGAGGAAACTTTCTTTTCTCCCACCGTCAAATTTTCATCAAAAGGAAAAGATATCATTTAACGTGTAGAAAGGAACAGCAGATGCTAGCCTATACCAAAGATATACTCGAAATGGTGGAGTAACTCAGAGGGTCAGGCAGCATCTCAGGAGAACCTGGATAAGAGATGTTTCAGGTCAGAACCCTTCTCATCTACTGTATCCGTTGTTCAAGGTGTGGACTCTTATACAATGGCGAGACCAAACGCAGACTGGGCAATCATTTCGCGGAACACCTTCGCTCAGCCCGCCTAAACCAACCTGATCTCCCGGTTGCTGGACACTTTAGTTCTCCTTCCCATTCCGACACAGACCTTTCTGTCCTCGGTCTCCTCCATTGTCAGAGTGAGGCTAAATGCAGAACCCTTCTTTAGATTAATTTGATGGTAGGGAAGTGGGGGCAGAGCAAATCCTGGCAGGTGATGGGTGGATATGGACGGCACAGTGGCGCAATGGTAGAGCTGCTGCCTTGCAGCACCAGAGTCCCGGGTTCCATCCTGACTACAGGTACTATCTGTGTAGAGTTTGTATTTCCTGTGACTGTGTGGGTTTTCTCTGGGTACTCCGGTTCCTCTCATTCAAAGACCTGCAGGTTTGTCGGCTACTTGGCTTCTGTAAATTGTCCCTAGTGTGTAGGATAGAACGGGTGATCACTGGGCAGCGTGGACTGGGTGGGCCGAAGGGCCTGTTTCCCCGCTTTATCTCCCAACTAAACGTGAGGAGTCTCACTAATATTTCTTGCGTTTATCTCTAACACCCTTGACCGTCCATTCTATGGATATATTTGTCTACATTAACATCGTGTTTCTATCCATACTCTTTGTTGTAGATGATAAATATTCTATAACATCTAAATACCTGCCATGTTTTGTCCTGCCCTCCCACCTCCTAACTGAAATGTCATCTAGCCATGTTTTCCAGGGATTCTGACTGACCCATTTTGTTACTTCAATACTTTATGTTCATTCTTTCACATCCCTTCAGTGAATGATGTATTCTTTATTGTGTCACAATTATTCATGTGTTTGTAGATTTTAGCGCAGACTCGTTTCTATCTTCGAAGTGTTTTTTGGTGTTTCATCTTGTTTATCATTTGTTTTCAAAATGACCAAGTTGCTTGAGCTCTTAGAATGTTCAAATTTACAAGGGGACATCGTGAGGTGCTTGGCTCAATGTGATACCGGCAGGAAAAATAACTGAATCATCTGAGTGAGGGAAAGAATGGGGAGCCAGTCTATTCTAACAACATTTCACGGGGAAATTACCTCTGGTATCTGATCTATGATGGGCTACTCAGTGTCCTAATTACAGGTAGTTTTTGGAATACCCTTCACTGTTGCTCCCATTAGTCCTGGACATTATCTTTAGAATGGAGTATTATTTTGGCCTGATTAGAATAGATAAACCTAAATCCTCAAAGGCCTGGAGAACCCTGCAGACTTGCACCAATTTATTCCTGTCTTTGGCTTAACATACTTTTTCATCTGGACATGTTTCTATTCTGGTCCAGTAATATTGATTTGTGTGATGCACATTGAATCTCCTGCATTATTGATGATCCGGCAAGGTTGCAATACATATACAGATGCTTCCTGTGGATTTATAGACTCACGGAATAGTTTAATAGTGGGAAGAAGCCATTCGTTCTACTTAATCTATGCCGGCTCTCGATGAGAACAGGGCAGTAGGATCTGGGTTCAATCCCGACTACGGTTGCTGGAACAGGCTCTTCGGCCCAACGAGTCCGTGCTGACCAGCAATCCCCGCGCATTCACACTACCCTACACACACTAGGGACAATTTACAATTTTGCAGAAGCCAATTAACCGACAAAACCGTACGTCTTTGGAGACAGGGCGGAAACCGGAGCACCCGGGGAAAACCCAAGCGGTCATAGGGAGTACATATACTCCCTGCACATGCATTGTCTGGATCGAACTCGTGTCTCTGGCACTGTGAGGCAGCACTGGATCTGGAGGAACAAAAGCTTGAAGAAATCAGTGGGTCAAATAACTCCTGTGGAGGCAAAATGGACATATCGACGTTTTGAGTCTGGATCCTACTTCAGGACTAATACAGTAGTCTGATGAAGGGTCTCTACCCGAAACGCCACCTATTCCTTTTCTGCAGTGATACTGCCTGAACCGCTGAGTTACTCCAGCATTTTGTGTCTATCTTCTAATACTGTGGACCTGGAACTAGACCAAGCTCAGTGGATGGGGCTCATCATAATTCCTGGGTGACTGGCATCTGGTGCCTGATGGAGTGTGTCCTGAGGACCAAACAGTCATCCGGTCGACCCCAACCGGAGTTTTAAGGGAAAAGTAGCACGACGAACTGAGTAGCCCGAACTGTAAGATTGCACACCTTGGAAGCTTGTCTCTTTGTCTGTGTTGTTCCTGGGCACAGGATTGAATGTCTGATCAGGGCGGTGGCTCGTGTGCTGGAGGTGGAAGAGGATTATCGCTGTCATATGTCAACATTTTAAAGCCAGGATATGTGGTCATTGCATGATTATCTGTCATGGTATTCTTGCATCCTTGTCTTGTTTTCTAAAGCAAGGTGATGATCATTAGTTTAATTTAGTTTAGTTGATTGTCGCCTATACCGAGGTTGCAGTTCGCTCGCTCGTGTGTCAGACGACGTTGTGCCATCGCTTTGCCACAACCAGTGCCACATCTGTGCCTCTGCAGAGATCGTCTGCAGTGCATGCAAGTCAGTAGGTGGGCCATTGTCTGTACCTCTCCACAGTTGCATTTGTCAGAGTCCGAGAAGCCCCACTTCTCCAAGTTACAGTGAAAAGCTTTATTATATAGCTCTTATGCCAATTGTTTTAGTTTACTGTCATCTGCACTTGTACAGTGTATAATTCTGATAACACGTCCCTTATTTTTATTTCTTCTGCCATAGACAGCTGAGAAAGAGCAGCAGCTTTCAATGCAAGTTCATAACCTCCGCGATGAGTTCCGGGAAAAAAGCATCTCCACAAATCAACATGTGGTGCGCCTGGAGAGCTTGCAAGCTGAGGTGAGATCTAGTGGGGCTGCATCCGTGTGTTTATTCCGTATTTAACGCTGTACCTATTGAAATACTCGGAAGGCTCTTTGTGCTTCTGCCAAGCTAAGTGGAGAGTATGTGACTGCATAAGGGTTTCCGATGTAAGGGGTGTTCTGGTTCAGGTGCTCTCCCATTATTTTAAATACAGCTAGCACTAAAAAAATAGTTTCCATGAACTGACTATTTTCTGGTGATCTGCAGTGGGTAATCAAAGACATGACCTGAATTGGACATCAGGTTTCAGTAGTCTTGTCCATCCTTTCATCTCATTATATCAGAATTTTTGATGATTTACTTGTATATCTGTTCATAAGGTCGTTCATAAGTGATGGGAGCAGAGTCTACATCAAGTCTACTCTGCAATTCAATCATAACTGATCTATATTTAGATTTTGATTTAGATTTAGAGATACAGCACGGAAACAGGCCCTTCAGCCCACCGGGTCCGCGCTGCCCAGCGATCCCCGCACATTAACACTATCCTACACACACTAGGGACAATTTTTACATTTACCCAGTCAATTAACCTACTACCTGTACGTCTTTGGAGTGTGGGAGGAAACCGAAGATCTCGGAGAAAACCCACGCATGTCACGGGGAGAACGTACAAACTCCGTACAGACGGCGCCCGTAGTCAGGATCGAACCCGAGTCTCCGGCGCTGCATTCGCTGTAAGGCAGCAACTCTACCGCTGCGCCACCGTGTCGCCCGTATCTCTCCCTCCTAATCCCATTCTCCTGCCTTCTCTCCAAAACCCCTGACATCCGTACTAATCAAGAATCTATCAGTCTCTGTTCCCTTGGACCTGTGAAGAAAAACCACAAATATTTAAACCTACACAAATAAGTAGTAAAATGTAGCACAACAGGAATTCAGCAATGGGCGACAGAAAATCATTAGACTTGCAGAGTACATTTCCCAAATTGTTCCAAAACCTATAGCCACAAATTAACTGTAATGAATGCGTTGGTTGGTTTGCATGGAAAGCACAATAGGAACATGGAAATGGAGGTGTAGAAACTTAACACTGTTTTTACACCGTTGCACCAGGAGATGAGCAGTGTCGATGTAAGCATTGTGCAGAGGGGAAGAAAGAGATTTGTAAGAAGGAACTGCAGATGCTGGTTTAAACCGAAGATGGACACAAAAAGCTGGAGTAACTCAACTGGTCAGACAACATCTCTGGACAAATTCTGAAGAAGGCTCTTGACCCGAAATGTCACCTATTCCTTTTCTCCAGAGATGCTGTCTGACCCGCTGAGTTACTCCAGCTTTTTGTGTCTATAGAACAATTTTCTTCCTTTTTCTTGATGAAGACGATGGCAAAATGTTAAAAATTCTGCTCATTACTGTTGCATTTTTTGTTTTCTTTCCCCCTTTTTGGTCTGTGGGGTGATGTGGAGCAGCAGATTCTAGAAGTAAGTATTTAATCCTTTTTATCTGATTCGTTAACATTTGTCAATCATTCTTCATCCTAACCAAATCCTTTATCCCTTCCACTGGATTTCGTGACCTGCTGCCTCGCCAAATAAAACACATCAACGTGTAATTCTGCATGTACAGTAATCCTCCTGTCCTTGGGGTACAGCTGAATTTGCTCTGAATGTGACCATTTATAACGCTGACACTTGAGAAGTATGTGTGCATTCAACTGAGTGCAACCAACCAACGTTGATGTGGTTACATAGTCAGTAGCTTTTATTGTATCCAAAGATAGACACAAAATGCTGGAGTAATGCTGGAGTATGGGATCTCATACAGGACAGAGGTAGGTGAGACGTTAGAAGTTGGCATGGAGGGTGGTGAGGGAAAGGTTAGTAGACAGAATAGGCAGGTGAAAGGCGGAGAGCGAGGAAGGAGGATTGGTTTAAACTGCACGTTTTTTAATGCGAGGGGCCTGACGGGTAAGGCAGATACGCTTGGGGCATGGAGAGGTACGAGCTGCTGGGACATTGTAGCCATTACTGAAACATGGCTAAGGGAGAGGCAGGACTGGCAGCTCAATGTTCTGGGGTACAGGAGCTTCAGGAGAGACGGGTGAGAGAAAAAGAGAAGGGGGGGGGTGCATTGGTGGTTAAGGAAGATGTCAC
Source organism: Rhinoraja longicauda (assembly GCF_053455715.1). Classification (NCBI taxonomy): domain Eukaryota; kingdom Metazoa; phylum Chordata; class Chondrichthyes; order Rajiformes; family Arhynchobatidae; genus Rhinoraja; species Rhinoraja longicauda. The sequence continues at coordinate 10,338,604 of NC_135977.1, forward strand.
GGCAATGGTCAGAGGTGACATTACGGACGGTTCATCTAGTGAGGCTCTATGGGTGGAGCTGAGGAACAAGCAAGGGATGATCATCTTGTTGGGGGTGTACTACAGACCCCCGAATAGTCAACGGGAATTGGAAGAACAAATATCCCAGCAGGTCCCTGCAGACAGCTGCAGGTCAAATAAGGTTGTTGTAGTAGGTGATTTTAACTTTCCCAATATTGACTGGGAAAATCATAGTGTGAAGGGTTAAAATGGGATGTAATTCCTCAAATGTGTCCAGGAGAGTTTTCTCAAGCAGTATGTAGAGGCCCCCACACGTGAGAGAGCAATCCTGGATCTAGTATTGGGAAATTGTGAAGGGCAGGTTAATGAAGAAGGGCTGCAGGGGAAATGCCTGGAACTATAGGCTGGTGAGCTTAACATCTGTAGTTGGAAAGTTACTAGAGAATATTCTGAGGGATAGGTTATACAGGCATTTGGATGGGAAATGGCTGATTAGGGATAGTCAGTGTGGTTTTGTACCTGGGAGGTCGTGTCTCACAAATCTGACTTTTTTGAAGATGTGACCAAAAAGGTTGATGAGGGCAGAGCTGTAGATGTTGTGTACATGGAATTCAGTAAGGCGTTTGACAAGGTTTTGCATGGTAGGCTGCTCTGGAAGGTTAGATCGCATGGGATCCAAGGAGAGATAGCTGAATGGATAGCAATATAAGAAAATAACTGCAGATGCTGGTACAAATCGAAGGTATTTATTCACAAAATGCTGGAGTAACTCAGCAGGTCAGGCAGCATCTCGGGAGAGAAGGAATGTGAATAAATACCTCTGAATGGACAGCAAATTGGCTTCATTGAAGGAAGCAGAGGGTGATGGTGGAAGGTTGCTTCTCAGACTGGAGGCCTGTGACTAGCGGTGTGCCTCAGGGTTTGGTGCTGGGCCCGTTACTGTTTGTCATCTACATCAATAATTTGGATAAGAACATTCAGGGCAAGATTAGCAAGTTTGCCGATGATACAAAAGTGGGTGGTTTTGCAGATAGTGAAGATGGTTGTGAAAGATTGCAGCAGGATCTGGATCGATTGGCCAGGTGGGCTGAGGAATGGTTGATGGAATTTAATATGGAGAAGCGTGAGGTGTTGCATTTTGGGACGTCTAACAGGGGAAGGACCTACACAGTGAATGGTAGGCATCTGGGGAGTGTTGTAGAGCAGAGGGATCTAGGAGTTCATGTGCATGGTTCCTTGAAGGCCGAGTCGCAGATAGATGAGGTGGTTAAAAAGGCTTTTGGCACATTGGCCTTCATCAGTCAGAGTATAGAGTATAGAAGTTGGGAGGTTATGTTGCAGTTGTATAAGACATTGGTGAGACCACATTTAGAATATTGTGTTCAATTCTGGGCACCATGTTATAGGCAAGATATTATCAAGCTTGAAAGGGTTCAGAGAAAATTTACGAGGATGTTGCCAGGACTAGGCGGTGTGAGCTGTCGGGAGAGGTTGGATAGGATGGGTCTCTATTCCTTGGAGCGCAGGAGGATGAGGGGTGATCTTATAGAAGTGTGCAAAATCATGAGAGGAATAGATCGGTTTAATGCACAGAGTCTCTTGCCCACAGTAGGGGAATCTAGGACCAGAGGACAAAGGTTCAAGGTGAAGGGGATAAGATTTAATACAAACCTGAGGGGTAACTTTTTCACACAAAGGGTGGTGGGTGTATGGAACAAGCTGCCAGATGAGGTAGTTGAGGCTGGGACTATCCCAACGTTTAAGAAACAGACAGGTATATGGATAGGACAGGTTTGGAGGGATATGGATCAAGCACAGGCAGGTGTGACTAGTGTAGCTGGAACATGTTGGTCGGTGTGGGCCAGTTGGGCCGAAGAGCCTGTTTCCACACTATCACTCTCTGACTATAACTCAGCGGGTCAGGCCCCATCTTTGGAGAAAAGGAATCGGTGTTGTTTCAGGTCGAAACCCTTCTTCGGAGCGAGAGTCGGGGGAGAGGGAAACTAGAGGTATGAAAAGGTACAGAACAGATCAGAGCCGGCACAAAGGGCAAAAGAGCCCACAATGGTCCCTTGTTGGCTGTGGAGGTGGTGATAATGAGGCGATACAAACAGTAAAAATTAACAGGATGATTAGGGTGGGGAGGGACAGTGAGAGGGAATGCAGGGGTTACTTGAAATTAGAGATGTTCCTTCCTACTCCTTTTGTGTTGAGTTGGGGGGTTGAATATTCAGAAGTTCTGGCTGTTCCATGCTCTCTTCAGCTGCTTTGCTTACTGTTTCTTGCTTATCGTTCCTTCCCCTTGACCGTGCTTTATCCTATTTTTGTAGCCTTTCCTTACCTGCCCTGCCGTCATTTGCCCCATATCCACGGCCGATGCCTCCTTTTCCATCGCACTTTGTTTCCATTGTGTTGCTGTGCTGTGCGCAATGTTCTGATGCCTGATTTTACCTCCTGACCTCAGATAAAGGTGCTAACAGAACGAGAGAGGGAACTAGAGCGACGCATCAGTGCCGTGATGGAAGAGAATGAACTGTTGCAGGGCACGATGGAGGAACTTCAGGAACGAGTATTGATGGCTGAGCGACACAGTCATCATAAGGATCTGCAGGTGAGAACCTGTACCACATAGGTTCACAAGGGATAGGAGCAGAATTAGACTATTCGGACCATCGAGCCTACTCTGCCATTCAATCTTGGCTGTTCTATCTTTCCCTCTCAACCCCATTCTCCTGCCTTCTCCCCAAAACCCCTGATGCCCTCACTAAACAAGAATCTGCACCTTAAAAATACCCAATGACTTGGCTTTCACAGCCATCTGTGGCACAGAATTCCACAGATTCACCACCTTCTGACTAAAGAAATTCCTACTCATCTCCTTTCAAATGGTACGTCCTTTTATTCTGAGGCTATGGCCTCGGGTCCTCGACTCTCCCACTAGTGGAAATATCCTCTCCACTTCCACTTTATCCAGGCCATTCACTATTCGGTAAGTTTCAATCAGATGCCCCTTCATCCTTCTAAACTCCAGCGAGTACAGGACCAGTGCCATCAAACGCTCATCATATGTTAACCCAGCACTGAATGTACATGAGAAGTGTATATAAATGGAGAAATTACCCAGCACGTGCAGCTTGCAGATAACCTGTATGCTAAGGGGAATGAATACAGAGAATATGCTTAATATGGAAGCCGTCACTGTTCCTCAGAGATCAATTAACAATTTGATTCGGTTACCACTGGAAGCAAGTGTAGATGTTGTAACCCAAATTAAATCTGTTGCTTCGTATCATAGTCTTAAAGTGAGCATGGTACCCAATTATAGAGCATATTGTGGGCCAATTATATAGCATATTAATATGAATAGTGAAAGGCTTGGATTGAGTGGATGTGGAGAACATGAGGATGTTTGACTCTGAGTCATGTAAGGAGAGGTTTAGGGAGAGAGGATTGTACAGTTTGTGGCCATGGCAGGTGAAGGAACAATAGGGAAAAGTGGGACAATTATGTTTGGAGATGATCAAAATTTGAAGAACTGAGATGTCTCATAGTGTTATAGGACTGTGGGAAATTAGATATGTAGAGATGGTGGAGAGCGTATCGAATATAAGATAATTGGGGGTGCACATTGGTCTTGGAAGGTGTTTGAGGACCAATGCCATGGAAAAATGTTAAAATAAGGATATGAATTTGAAAGTCTGTGCATAGGTTAACTGGGACCCAATGTTTAGTTGTCAAGTCAAATTTATTTGTCACATACACATACACGATGTGCAGTGAAATGAAAGTGGCAATGCCTGCGGATTGTGCACAAAAAAGAATTACAGTTACAGCATATAAATAAAGTTAATAAGTTACTATAGTGTGGACAAAAATGTAGTCTCTGGAGTTATAAAAGTTGACAGTCCTGATGGCCTGTGGGAAGAAACTCCGTCTCATCCTCTCCGTTTTCACAGCGTGACAGCGGAGGCGTTTGCCTGATCGTAGCATCTGGAACAGTCCGTTACTGGGGTGGCAGGGGTCCCTCATGATCTTGCTTGCTCTGGATCTGCACCTCCTGATGTATAGGTCCTGCAGGGGACGAGTGTAGTTCCCATGGTGCGTTCTGCCGAACGCACTACTCTCTGCAGGGCCATCCTGTCCTGGGCAGAGCTGTTCCCAAACCAGACTGTAATGTTGCCGGACAGGATGCTCTCTACAGCCCCAGAGTAGAAGCAATGAAGGATCCTCAGAGACACTCTGAATTTCCTCAGTTGTCTAAGGTGGTAAAGGCGCTGCTTTGCCTTACCCACCAGTGCGGCAATGTGCGTTGCCCATGTCAGATCCTCTGTGATGCAGACTCCCTAGTATTTAAAACTGCTCACCCTATCGACAGTAGACCCATTTATCTCCAGTGGTGTGTACGTCCTTGGATGTTTAGCCCTTCTGAAGTCCACAATCAGCTCCTTCGTTTTAGTGACATTCAAGAGGAGGCTATTGTCCTGACACCAGAGTGCCAGATCAGCCACCTCCTCCCGGTAGGCCTTCTCATCGTTGTTGGAGATCCGGCCCACCACCACAGTGTCATCAGCAAACTTTATGATGGAGTTTGAGCTGAACCTGGCCCCACAGTCATGTGTGTACAGGGAGTACAGTAGGGGGCTAAGGACTCAACCCTGGGGGGGATCCTATGTTCAGGGTGAGGGAGCTAGATGTGTGTTTCCCCATCCTGACCACTTGGGGCCTGGCGGTGAGAAAGTCCAGGACACAGGCGCACAGAGGGGTGCTAAGCCCCAGTTCCAGCAGCTTCTCAACCAGTCTGCTGGGGACTATTGTGTTGAATGCTGAACTAAAGTCAATGAACAGCATCCTCACATAGCCCCCCTGTCTGTCCAGATGAGAGAGAGCGGTGTGCAGAACCTGGGAGACCGCATCATCCGTGGACCTGTTCGGACGGTATGCAAACTGCAGTGGGTCCGGCAGTGAGTTTAGCTTAGTTTAGAGATACAGTGCGGAAACAGCCCCTTCGGCCCACTGGGTCCACGCCGAGGCGATCCCTGCATATTAACACTATCCTACACACACTAGGGACAATTTTTACATTTACGCAGCACGGTGGCACAGTGGTAGAGTTGCTGCCTTACTGCACCAGAGACCCGGGTTCGATCCTGACTATGGGTGCTGTCTGTACGGCGTTTGTACGTTCTCCCCGTGACTGCGTGGGTTTTCCCCAGGTGCTACAGTTTCCTCCCACTCCAAAGACGTAGAGGTTTGTAGGTCAATCAGTTTTGGTAAAGATTGTATATCGTCCCCAGTAGGTAGGATAGTGCTAGTGTACAGGAGTCACTGGTCGGTGCAGACTTGGTGTGCCGAAGGGCCTGTTTTCACGCTTTATCTCTAAACTAAATTAAACAATAAATAATACAGAGGGAAATGGACAGAGGGACTGGAGGGGAGATGGCCAGTAAAAAGAGATGAGGGTGCAGAGCAAGAGCTGGCACAGAATAGGTGGATCTAGTGAGGACTAGCATGTTGATGGATGGAGTCGGGCGGGGGTAACAACAGAAGATGGGACGTGATCGGTGGAGGTAAACAGGAGCAACAGCTGATGAAACATTGAAGGGTCCTGCTCTCCCGAGATGCTGCCTGACCTGCTGAGTTACTCCAGCATTTTGTGAATAAATCGATTTGTACCAGCATCTGCAGTTATTTTCTTATATTATATATATATATAGCTGATGAAACATATTGGGAAAGGAAAGTATGGGCCCAAATAAGGGAAGAGCAGTGGGCAAATGTGAACAGTGGGCGTTGACGACCTGAAGGAAGGAGACTGAGTGGTGGGCGGATGGAGTGGGTGGAGAAGAAGCAGGGGTGGGATATTGGGAGAAAGAAGGGCATGAGTGGGAGGATCTTGGTGAATCCACTATACACCCACTCATACTCCCTCTGACAATTATTAAAAAATGGTGGTATATTAAAAGTGGTATATCTAAAATTTTAACCCATACAAAATCTCACACTTTTATTAACGTTGTCTGGAATAGTTAGAGATGTGATATGGAAATGAAAATGTATTTTTTGCTGAAAGATGTTCTGGTTTTGGTGCTAAGGGAAAGCCCAATATCAACAAGAGTGCAATTGGGCTCTTAACCAGAATTGACCTGTTCGGCCTTTTATGCAGAAGTAAGTCTCATCCCCTGCCTTGGATTTTAATTTTGTAGCTACACCAGAACCAACTAGAACTCCGCGAAGTACGTATGTCTCACCGGCAGCTTCAAATTAAAGTGGATGAAATGAATGAGGAGATGAGCCTGCGTAGTGTGGGTCCAACAAGCACATCGTTACTGTCTGAAATCGAGCAGAGCATGGAGGCAGAGGAACTGGAACAGGAGAGAGAACAGGTACTAATAAATATCCAGAAAGGTCTCATGAGTGTAACAGTACTGGCTTTCATGTCATCTCCATGTTTGTTCCAACAAGAGCACCTTCCATCAGGCTTTGTGGCACAACAATCCTATTCATATCTTCTCGGATTTCCATGAAACTTAGAGGGACTCCTAATGCAGTGGCATTGATCTCATTCTTCCTCTTATTCCCTGTAATTTATTCTCTCTCGTGTAATGAACCCCAGAAGATCCTTTCACCAGCTACTTGCACGAGAGGCAATTTGGAGAAGATGATTAACCTGTAGCCCACGTCCTTTGCAATGTGTAGGAAACTGGAGCATGGAAGTCATGATTTCCTGAGATACCCAGCTAACTGTATGATTCTAAGACCTGAAACATCACCTATCCCTGTTCTCCAGAGATGCTGCCTGACCCGCTGAGTTACTCCAGCACTTTCCTGATGTCTTTCTTTGCTGCGTGTTCCATTAACATGGTTCACGGTATTGTTGTTCTTCTCCCACAGCTGAGAGTGGAACTCTGGGAGGCTTACAGTCAAGTGCGCTCGCTCTGCTCACACCTGAGAGGAAATGACATCACAGACTCTGCACTTTCTACTGACTCGTCCATGGACGATTCTTCTGACACCTCCTCTGCCAAAGATATCCCTACAGGGAGCCTACACACAGCACTGCATGAGCTCAAACGCCTGATCCAAAACATTCTCGATGGAAATGAATCTACGGTACGTTACCCTCTGAAAGGATTGGTGCATTGGATTGGTGTTGATGCAGTGGAATAGCAACCATGTCATTGTCCTGCGGCGTAATAATTCAATTGGCAAATGTGCTTCGGGTCCACCACTGATTTTCTGGCAACTGGTGCTCCTTTAATCCAGACAGAATTACGAGGCCTCACCGGGTAAGGCAGCCAATTTCCACCTCATCGGGGATTCCGCGCAGATCAGCAGGTTTATATTTGCTTCCTGCGGTCGGGGCTCTGGAACTCCGGCCCGGCTGGAGCCGGCATATCCGTTCCCATAGCTAAGTTCCACAGCTGATCAACAGGTCGAATTTTCCCCCTGCGGCCTACGCTCTGGAACTCCGGCCCAGCCATAGCCGGCAGATCTGTTCCCATAGCGGGCTTCCGTGGTTGACTTTGTGGGCCGATATCTTGGTCGCCTCAGCGGCTCGCGGACTCCTCTCAGACCCCGAGAGATCTGTTGGTCTGGCAAAACGTATAATCCAGAAAGGCTCTGGAACCGAGGATGCCGGAAAATCTGTGGTGGACCTATACTTGGTCCTTTCCTGAGGTTGGGGTGAGGAGTCCGATCACAAGCTTGACTGAACTTGTAGCTGAAATGAGAGCAGATGACGGGAAACCAGAGTATAGCACATGGCTGACTGTTTTTGGGATCAGAGAGTCTGGCACCTTTTCAAGGAGGGTGCGGTGAAGCCAACATGAAGTATTGAGCCAAAAACATAAAACGCTGCAAACACTCAGCAGATCACACAGTGTCTGTGGAAAGAGAAGTGGAATGAATCTTTTAGGTCAGAAATCCTTCAACAGAACGGGTAAATCGGGAAGTCAAGTTTAGTTTAAAGATGCGGTGCAGAAACTGGCCCTTCACCCCACCGAGTCCATGCCGACCAGCGAACCCTGCACATTAACACTATCCTACACACACTAGGGACAATTTACACATACACCAAGACAATTAACCTACAAACCTGCGCATCTTTGGAGTGTGGGAGGAAACCGGAGCACCCGAAGATCTCGGAGTAAACTCACAGGGGAACGCACAAACTCTGTACAGACAGCAGTCGGGATCGAACCCGGGTCTTTGGCACGCCAAGCGCTGTAAGGCAGCAACTCTACCGCTGCGGCCCCGTGCATGATAATCATATGTCGTGCAATCATCAGGCTAAACAGAATAGGTTTTTTCAGCACAAGATTTGGTCCTGGTGTGGCGCTGTAAAATAGAGTGACTACAATCCTCCACCTCGTGGCCCAACATGTCACTCCCTCTGCCATTGTCCATGCAAAGGACAAACCTGGTTCAATGAAAAGTATAAAGGGGCCTGCCAGCAATAGCAACACTAAATAGAAATAAAAATGAAGTGGCAGCAAGACAGAACTATAACACCGTACTACATGTTAAAGCTAAAGAATTATCAGAGGATTTTTACAATTAATTTCCAGGATGTAGGCACCATAGGAAAGCGAGCATTTATTCCACAGCTCTAATTGCTTTTCTGAGGGGTAGAGTGAACAACCTTCTTGAGCTCTTGCAATTTATGAAATGAGGGTACCCCCACAATCATATTCGGTAGGGAAGTTCCAAATATTAATATTCCTAATAGTGATGAGGAATCTTGTAAGTAATGGCATTTCTATAATCCTGCCACCATGTTTTTTTAGAATGACGGAGGTTGCAAATTTAAGAGATCTCACGATGGAGCCTTATCAAACTGCTCCAGTGTACGGTGTCAATGATAAACAATGTTGCTATAGTTGACGATGAACACAAAATGCTGGAGTAACTCAGTGGGACTTGCAGCATCTCTGGCATGGGTGATGTCTCGGGACGAGACCCTTCTTCAGACAAAGTCAGGGGAGAGGGAGACACAGAGAAGGAAGTGTAAGGCGTGAAAACGAGACATCAAAGGGGATGGGATCACGGAAAATGTAGAACAGATCACTGTTGGCTAACAAGAGAAGGTGACAACAAAGCAAATAGAGATAAAATGTAATCGGGGACAGTCAGACTGGTGGAGTCAGACTGGGGAACTGGGAAGGGGGAGGGATGGAGAAAGAGAGGGAAAGCAAGGGTTACAATGATAGAGAAGTCAATATTCATACTGCTGGGGTGTAACCTGCCCAAGTGAAATATGAGATGCTGTTCCTCCAATTTGCATTGGGCCTCACTCTGACAGTGGAGGAGGTCCAGGACACTATCGTTGACCATTAGTAGAGTGAGTAAACATTGAGAATGAATGATGGGGTGTCAATCAAGAAGGACATTTTTAAAGTTGGACTCATTTAGGAAAGTACTTCATCATTCTCTTGACTCCTGCCATGTAGAGGACAACAATTTTTCTTCCAAATTTTGCAACAGAAGTAAATTGATCATACAACAACAGTTGTTTCCTGCTTTTACCATAATAAATTCTAGTATAATCTTATTAAACGACTACTTTTCAATTTACTTTAATCTATTCTGTTTAAGTGTGTATTGTACTTCACTGCTGAAATGCAGTTCCATTGAAGTCAGTGATACCTAATTTCAGAAGCAGAATACAATCTGCAGCTCGATTTTGGTGCAGGCAATTGAAAAAATGTTTCCACCTCGCTGTGTACGGTTTAGCAAATTGTAAAACAATAGCTTTTTGAATGAATCCTCCGTGCAGGTGGTGATGCTGAGAGTTGAAATGAATGCAGTAAAAGAGGAGAGAGACAAGCTGAAGACAACTGAAGAAAAGGAACATGGCAGGCAGCTTCAGAAAGCTCTCAGTGACCGGGATGAAGCCATAGCAAAGTAAGAAACTTATTTTCTTAAGAAAACTGAAAGACTGTGAGCAAGTTGAGCCAAAGGGCCTGTGTCCACACTGTGTCAATCTATGACTGATAAGCCACCTGCTACATTAGCTTCACCATCATTACTCCAATGTAATACACCATTTAGTTTAGAGATACAGCGCAGATACAGGCCCTTTGGCACACTGAGTCCTCGCCAGAGATCCCCGCACATTAACACTATTCTACGCACACACTAGGAACAATTTACATTTGTATCAAGCCAATTAAACTACAAACCTGTATGTCTTTGGGGTGTGGGAGGAAACCAAAAATCTCAGATAAAACCCACGCGGTCACGGGGAGAACATACGAACTCCATACAGACAGCACCCCTAGCCAGGATCGAACCCTGCATGTGCTGCAAGGCAGCATCTCTACCACTGCGCTGCCGTGCACTTACATGCATTTTACCTTTGTTTTGCCAGCCTTCGGACATTGAAACTTGCCTTGAACCCAGCTAATTATGCTTTTGTGCTCTCTGTACCTGACCCCACCTGCCCAATCTTGTTTACTTCACTCTATTAACAGGCACTTATTGAAGGACTTTTTGAAAATCTAAATAAATTATATCCACATCTGTCGCATCCTTCTCCTACTCCTCAAAGAGTTCAAAATAAATGTATCAAGCAAGACCCTCCCTTTGGAAATGTATGCTGTATAATCATCATTACATCTTTATGAGTTAATTATTCTCACCTTCTGTAAGAAGTCTATTATTTTTGCAACTCTGCCAATAAGACGAATTGGAGGTCTTTGTCTAAGAACAATCCGTTATGGTTTCAAACAGATTTAATAGAGTCCATTGTACAGGTGAAACAAATTCACTTCTACTGGAGTGACTTAATCTTCATCCCCCCCCCCCCCAATACATGAACCCTTTTTGTGTATTTTTTAATATTCAAAAAGATTTTAGCACAATTTATCAGCAAGGATAAAAACCTAAGGGGGGAGGGGGGAGAGCTAATGGAATCAGTGATGTTGTAAATTGGATTATTAATTGTGTTGAGTAACTAATCCACTAAATAGTAACTGGCTGTTTTTGTGCTCAATGGACTAATCCTTGAACTTTTGTTAACATAATTGGAGCCTTGGGAGTTCTAGGGGAGAACGGGGCATGTAGATGTTGCAAGATACAGTGAGGAGATGCAATGCAGATCTGTAAATTCCCACGCTCTATCTCTAATTTGTACACGATCCACAGTAGTTTGGATTCTTAATCAAGCCCACATGACATCAGAATTGATTTGGAATATAATTGGAATCCAGGAAATAAGCCTTGCATATGTTCTTAATAGGCACACCTTTTTGGTATCAACGGTGTATTACAACAAAAAACACAGAAATAGAACTGGGGAAATATAGCACAACTTTACATTCTAATCATTCTGTGTTCTTCAATGCTGAAGTTTGGATCCGGGCAAACTAAAATCGGTCCAAATGAAATTGTGAGGCAGACTTTAAGTTCAAACTCAAACGTGTATATGTATGCTAGCTGACTTTCAATCTTAAAGGAATGCGGGAGATGAAGCTGGTTAAATTATCCCAGAGATTTCCCATAGATGCAGGGATTTTAGCCAAGAACGGTATTTCCTTAATTTGTGATACTTAAAAAGTGAAATAAGAATCTGGACAGAGCAAGCCGAAAAGAAAGCCCTTTTGGAGTAGCTAAATGCTCAAGGTGAGCTATACATGTGTAGTGATGGAGGAAAATCCTCAAATCATTGAAATTAAATGGTCTGGTGCTGGTAGGAGCCATGGAGATGAGATGAGGTTCCTATAACGGGATGAAGATGGTTTTCTGAGCTCAACATTGGTTATGGGAAAATACTTTCCCATTCATTTAAAGAGATGGTGAATATTGACATTGTTGGGAGGTGCGGTGGTTTGTAACTTATTTAAAGTATAATAGACCATAAATAACTCGAGGATTCAAATAATAGAAAATGATGGAATATTTGTTTTTTAGTTCTGAACCAACCGACAAGAGTTTTAAGTAAATATATGCATTGGGCTCTGCTCCAAGACATTGCACCAAGACCTCAACTCACTCTGGCATTTCTCTGAGATGTATCTTTGTCAGCCTGATATGGTAATGGAACTGTGGATATGTGGAAAAAGAACCGAACTGGAATTCCCATCTGTTTTTTCGTTGCACAGGGATGGCTCAAACCACATCACAGTCAATGCAGTGCTTCTCATATGCAGTCATTGTAAAATGTCGGCCAGTATGATGGTCACTTTATGCACTTCCGGGTGCCACAAACTATAATGAAGGGCATTGACAGATCAGATGAGCTGTTTTGACAATATTGGTTGAGGGTAACATTGGTTGAGCTGACCCTCGAGGTCGGCTGCAGGAGCTTCCCCCCCCCCCCCCCCCCCCCCCAAACCCCCCAAGAAGAGCTGAAGTGGGCAAGGCGAGGAGAGGGACATCGGTTCATGGGACAACCAAAATGGAAGCGACAGCTGCCAAGGGCTATTGTGGCCAGTTGTAGCTGGGACTGCAAAATGGAGCCAAAATGGCACCTCTTGCATAAGGACTCAGTAAACTGTCCTGTACATTCTGTACTGTCCAGGGGATTGCATTTATGTACAGGGGTAGTCTTGCTGAGCTGCATGCAAAAACTGTATTTCACTGTACCTGGTACATGTGACGATAAAGAAGCCATGAAACCATTATTGGTCAGGATATTGGGAGAACACTAGTGCTACTTTTTAAATGCAACGGTGGATCTTTAGCATCCTGCTGAGCAGGCAGATGGAACTTCTGTGTAATATTAATTTTGAGAGATGACATCCAAGATATTCAATCGCTTAATGTTTTTTTTCCCCCCAGTGTCCTTAATTGAAAATGTATTTTTGTTACCCCACCTGGAGTGAAACACAAAGTCATTCCCCAGGTGCTTGGTGTCATCCTTGTAACGGTGATGCATTCTCAGAGTAGGAGAGTACAGCACACTGTCATTCTTCTGCAATGCTCCTTTTGGGACTCTGCATCATTTTGGACGTTCCAAGATGTTCCTGGAATTATATAACTCATTGGTTGGACTTTTGCGTTCCACTCTTTACCGCGTTTCGCCAACCGACCTGCGCATCCCCACAGCCCCTTTCCACTGAAGAGACCTCGTCTTCCACCTCAACCAATGATTGTCTGGCACTCTTCTGCATATCTCCCGCTGCCAGAAGTTGGCAGTCCCCCACCCCACATTCCCTCTCCACCACCAAATAACAGTTTGGGCAGCACGGTGTCGCAGTAGTAGGGTTGCTGCCTTACAGTGCCAGGGACCCGGGATGGATCCTCACCTTAGGTGCTGACCAGAGATGATAAGCTACATAACACATCTGACTACCAGTAATAAAACAAGTGTACTATCAATAAAGTTGTTCTGGAATGCAGTTTCTGTCCCCATTGGCTAGTGGGGCAACTATTGCAGCCAACTACAAAGTGAGTGAGTGAAAAATTTGGTTGTGTGTTTATATATATCCTAGATTCCTAGATTACTTTTGAAGCTGATCCTGAAGCTGCAGTTTACAAGAACACACTCTTCTTCCTGCACATCGTCAGATTGAAGTATTCAAGCAATACATTCTCTACTCTACTAATCTTCTCTTCCTTTTGCATTTTAGAAATAAATTTAATTTGCATGTTACAAATGAGCTTTAAGTTTCTTGTCTAGATAATTGAGTTTTAGAACACCATTTTAAAAATAGTACTAACTGCAAGTGTTACCTGAAGATGAGTTGTTGAAAGGGATAAATTGAGTAAGTTCATCAGAGTGGCACATTTCGGGGGGGGGGGGGGGGGGGAATTAAAGAATTGGATGTAGTGAGTAGACATTTAATGGGGTTTGAGATATATCGGAGGGAATGGGTTAGATGTGGAATTATATTCCCACTGCCATAATCAAGGACTCGTCTCACCCTGGTCACTCCCTCTTCTCCCATTAAGCAAGAGATACAGAAGTTTGAAAATGCACATCTCCAGATTCAGGGACAGTTTCTTCCCAGCTGTTATCAGGCAACTGAATCGCCTTATCAACAACTAGAGAGCGGTCCTGAGCTACTATCCACCTATCTTTAATCGGACTTTACCTGACGTTATCTTGCACTAATTGTTATTCCCTTTATCATGTATCTGCACACTGTGGATGGCTCAATTGTAATCATGTATAGTCTTTCCGCTGACTGGTTAGCATGCAACAAAAGCTTTTCCCCGTACCGTGGTATGCGTGACAATAAATTAAACCAAACTATTTTAATCTACAGGCTCCACTTGTCCAATTCTTTAAATAATACCAATGAGTCCAAAATTGTTCTTTCAAATCAGTTTCGTTGTGCCATAATTGGATTAAATCTAAATTGGTTACAGATTAGTCATTCAACTTTTAGGTAAACGAATGGTGTCTGCATTATTTCATGTATGGAGCATTCTTCTTATTATAATTAATTTTTGCTTTTCTCTAAAAAGTTCTGACTTCTATTTCAAATCATCTTTGGTACACCAGTCATTGTTTGTGATTATTGATGTTGGCATTTTGATTGAGGTAGGTGAGTGGTGTAGCAGTATTGATCAGGTCCTCGTCCAATAGCCATATCTGCACTAACTGGACAATATTGAATACAGACCAGGAATAACACTAGCTCAATCCCACCCCACTCCCGAGTCGAGTCATTTCCTTATCAATTATAAAACTTTGGATCAAACTAATCGGTGGGGTTAAGCCTTGCGCACTGCTTCAGTTGGTAAATGCTTTTTCTAATGTGTTACATGGGTGGATTCAAAATATGGTCGAGTTAAATGTTGCTAAAAATGTTGCTAAATGTTGAATTTCTCTTTCAGGAAGAATACTCTGGAAATGGAACTTGCCAAGTGTAAGATTGACATGATGTCACTCAATAGCCAGCTACTGGATGCTATCCAGCAGAAACTCAACCTCTCTCAGCAGCTGGAAGCCTGGCAGGTAAATCAAAGTAGTCCTTTGGTCAAATACCTACTCTAACGGGGTTTATTCTGAATGCCGTTCTTACTGATTTATATTATTGCTTGAATTACTTTTAAAACTCGAAGTATGTGCTGTAACACCAAGATAAGTGCTCAACCAAGAAAGCCTAGCCCAAGCCCAATGCCAAAGTTGTATCTAAACTATGTGTAGGAAGGAACTGCAGATGCTGGTTTACACCAAAGATAGACACAAAACGCTAGAGTAACTCAGCAGATCAGGCAGCATCTCTGGAGAAAAGGAATAGGTGACTCTTTAGTCTTTGACCTTTCCACCCTGGGAAAAAGGGTCTGATCATTGACCCTGTTTACTTCCATCAGGTTTCCCCACAACCTCTGACGCTGCACAGAAAACAATCCAAGTATGTCCACTCTCTCCTTATAGCTAATACCCTTTAGTCCAAGCAACATTTTGGTAAACCTTATCCGCACCCTCTCCAAAGCCTTCCTGCAATGGGGCGACTAGAACTGCACACACAATTTCAAATGCAGCCTAACAAAAGTGTTATAAAGCTGCAGCCTGGCTTCCTGTCTCTTGTACTCAACTGGTGAAGTCAGGCATACCAAAGGACTTCTTTCCCACTCTATCTGCTTGTGTTGCCACTTTCAGGGATGGACTTGCCCTCAAGATCCCTCTGCATGCTAAGGGTCATGCCATTAATGGCATTCTTTCCCCTTACACTCCCTGAGCAACGCCATCTGCCATTGCTCAGCCCATATCTGAAATTGATCTATATCCTACTGTATCCTTTGAGCATCTTCCTGATTGTCCAGAACTCCATCAATTTTGGTGTCACTTGCAAAGTTATCTGCATTTACATCCAAGGACCTTTCATGCTCCATGGAAGACAATCCAAGTTTGTCCAAACTCTCCATTTAGCTAATACTCTCTAGGTCAACCCGCATTCTGGTAAACCTCTTCTGCACCTTCGTAATATAATTAATAAAATATAATATAATATAAAACAGTATAATATATTACATATCTATATTGCACACACACACACACCTACCCTTGCATGTCTTTGGAATGTGGAAGGAAATTGGAACACACGGAGAAAACCCACGCGGTCACAGGGAGAACATGCAAACTCCGTTGAGACAGCACCCATAGTCGGGATTGAACCTGGGTCTCTGTTGCTGTAAGGCAGCAACCCTGCCGCCGTGCCACTGTACTGTCCCAGATTCCATCCTACTCAGTTCCACATTCATTGATTCACTGTCAGGGTATAAAATGGATAGCTAATCCAATCCCGTCAGTTTCTTACCAAAGCACAAGAGCTTGACTGGTCTGTATTATAAATAACTAAGTGAGATTAATTTTAATTCCCACCACTGTTATTCAGAGGATTCAGAGAAACAAAGAAAAATAAGACAAGGAGTAGGCCATTTGGTTTTTTAGCCTGTTCCACCATCCAATACAATAGTGGCTGAACCATCTCAATGCTCTATTCCTGCACTTTCCTCCAACTGCTCGATGTCTTGTGAGTGTAGAAATATATCTATTTCCTTTAATTTGGCAATTTTGCCTCCACGTCCTTCTGTGGTGGAGATTTCCATGGGTTTACCACCTTTGTGAGGTAAAACATTCTCATAATATTCACTAAACAGCTAACAATTATTAAACTTACTTGGTATACCTCAATCGATTTTACGGAACCATTCTCACAATTTTCCTCTCGGAGATTATAAAGGAGGAGGGGGAAGAGGAGATCATTTGGAATATTCTCCCCATCTCCATCCAAAAACATCTAAATATCCTGAGATTGTGACCCTTGGTAATAGACCTCACACCTTGCTGATCATCCAGCTAATTGAACCCTATTTCAATAAGTAGGAAGGAACTGCAGATGCTGGTTTACACTGAATGCTGGAGTAACTCAGCGGGACAGGCAGCATCTCTGGAGAGAAGGAATAGGTAACGGTTTGGGTTGAAACTGAAGAAGGGTCTTGACCGAAACATCACCCATTCTTTCTCTCCAGAGATGCTGCCTGCCCCACTGAGTTACTCTAGCATTGTATGCCTATTTCAATTAGACCTCTTTTCATTCTTCTAAATTCTAGTGAATATGAGCCTAATCCACCCAATTTCTCATAAAATAGTCCAGCCATGCCAGGAATCAGACTGATGAAACCTTGGTTGTACTTCCTCTCTGGCAAGTATCATGGGTAAAGATACCTAAGCTGCCCAATGTGTGGCCTCATCAAGATGCTGTACAATTGTAGCAAGACATCCTTGCTCCTTGTATTCCAAATTATCTCCTCTTCCCGATATGAAAATTGTGAGAACGGTTCAGTAAAATCAATTTTTGAGGTGTACTAAATAAGTTTAATCATTGCTAGTTGTTTAGTGAGTATTGTGAGGATGTTTGCTAGATATTGGTTGGATAGTATTGTCACCTCGTGCCATTGCAGCATTCAAAAACAGCTGCCATTTTGAACACATAATTTAAAAAATGGCAAGTTAGCAAAGTTATTAATGTTGGGTTGGTGGGGGATGTTTTTGTGCTCTGCTTGCTGTTCAGCGGCTTCTAGATAACATACGAGTGGGCATTGTGAGGGTAGAGTTGCAAATTATTTTGGTAAAATCCACTTTCTCTGGCAGTTCCAAATCCATTCCACACCCTCTTAGATTGAGAAACCCCAAAAGACATGAAGATAGAACTGTGTTCCAAATATTCTCTTGTTAGGAATCCTGTATTTTTGTTTAATATTTTTAATAAATGAGCATACCTAAGATATTAATTAGTACGGGTGTCAGCGGTTATGGGCAGAAGGCAGGGGAATGGGGTTGAGAGGGAAAAGATAGATCAGCCATGATTGAATGGTGGAGTAGACTTGATGGGCCAAATGGCCTAATTTTGCTCCTATAACATTAACATGAAGAAAAGCTCAAAATTACATTTTGGATGATGGGGGAAGAAAGACTACAAGAATAAAATGAACATACAGTAAAATATCTAAAGTTTTAATCATAAATATTAATTTCCATAAGTAATTGAATTATAATATGTTTGAGCTGAATATTGCTGCTGAATAAATAATTGGTAAAAACAGGAAATTATAATGACTAAGCTTCTTCCATATCATTACACTCTTGCGTGATGTATAAATGTATAATTATCACATGAATCACTACACCCAGCTCGTATCCTAATTTAAATTCCAGATCGTGCTTTTTTTATTCTTGGAACTTTTCTAGGAATAGAAGTTCAGGCTCCCTGTGAACAAAGTAGTATAAATTATATAAGTGCGGAGGAAATACTTTAAAAATAAATCCTTTCTGAAGGATGGTTAAAAATCACGAGTTTAGTCCAAGGGGTTCTTTAAAGGGATGATGTTTGAGTTGTCAGTAACTTGATGTTGTTTTGTGGGTGCTTCAGTTATATGTTCAGAAATATAGTGGAATAGGTGTGAGGGTGGTAGAGTTGCTGCCTTGCAGCGCCAGAGTCCCGGGTTCCATCCTAGCCAAGGGTGCTGTCTGTACGGGGTTTGTACGTTCTCCCTGTGACCTGCGTGGGTTTTCTCCGGGTGCTCCGGTTTACACCCACACTCAAGACGTTCAGGTTTGTCGGTCGACTCGCTTCTGTGCAAACTGTCCCTAGTATGTAGGATAGTGTTAGTGTAAGGGGTGATCACTGGTTGGCACGGACCTGGTGGGCCAAAGGCCCTGTTTCCATGCTGTATCTCTAAAGTCTGGATATGGTGGCATCAACTTGGGATCCCTTAAAAAATAACTGATGAGAAAATCTCTGTGGATTGCAAATCAGTTGGGTGGATATGGGTATCTGAAATGAGCATTTATGATGAGGTTAACCTATTGAGTACTGAGACTTTTGTGCAATCTGATTTATGGTATTCTATCCAAGTAACATATTAATAGAAGTAGTCCAACAAAGGCATGCTTTTGTTCCTGTTGCTTCAGTCTTGTGTTTTCTTCCCTCTCTCCTGGTACAGTTTGCTTCCTCAGGGCTTTTTACCATCTGGCTCCTCTGGTTTCTCATCTAGTGGCTTCTCCCAGCTACTGTACAAGCAAACTATTGTAAGCCCCCTCCTGCCTCTGAGGTGAGCCTTAATTGTAACATCTCGCCCATCCACTCATTTTATGGTCTCTGCATTCTATCCATCCTTCCGCTTTGGTTGTTCCTGAGTTGTTGTTTTTTTCCGTTCTTGTTATGCTCGGTCTTCACCAGCCATTTCCAATGAGTCATTTAGTGAAGCTCTCAGCTATGCAATGACAGACTAAGGCAGAGTGTATCTTGGTTTTGAAGGTTCTGTGCAGAAGGTCAACTGATTGCTTGGCATACTTCCAAAAGAACAGTCACTCATACTTTCTGACCTGCTCAGCTTTTATATGACGCCAGCATATAATGCCATTGTTATTCATTACTTTGGATAACTGCCTCATTACCTGGGAGATTGCAGCAGTCAATTCCATTCGGGTCACTTCTGATTTGCAAAGGACCTCCGTGTAAAGTATTTATTGCAATGAGCCCTTTCTGTACAATATTTCCTTAAGTCCTTCTTCTGTGT
Source organism: Rhinoraja longicauda (assembly GCF_053455715.1). NCBI lineage: Eukaryota > Metazoa > Chordata > Chondrichthyes > Rajiformes > Arhynchobatidae > Rhinoraja > Rhinoraja longicauda. Next base: position 10,358,080 of record NC_135977.1, read on the forward strand.
GGCAAGGGTTAGGCACAAAATTGCACACTTCCAACCATGTTTTTAAAAAAATTCTGTGTTTGACCCAGAACGCAGTAAACATTAGACTGCTGCTGAAGTTACAAACCAAACCAAACTTCCTTGGAGATACAACTTCAAGGAAACACATGCACCAGATATTCATATTTGATTCCTTTCCCAGCTGGAAGCAGTGATAATTTCCAAGATGGACTCTGGAAGTGTTTTATCTGTGCTGCATTACGGTCCACTGGCAATTCAAAACCTATCACAACCAAGAAATTCTGAGTAGAAGTTACTACTGAGCCACAAGAAATTAAATGGCCATTTTCAGGATGTTTTCCCCACTAATTTTTTACTCATCCCAAGGCATTGAACTGATGACCCTGGAGTGGTGTAACATCCTGTAATAATGATATGTTGAGGGACTTTAGAGTTTAGAGATACAGCATGGAAACAGGCCCTTTGGTTGACTGAATCTGCCGGCCAGCGATTACCCCTTACACTCGCACTATCCTACACACACACTCGGGACGATTTACAATTTTACCAAAGCCCATTAACCTATAAACCTGTAAGTCTTTGGAATGTGAGAGAAATCCGGAGCACCCAGAGAAAAAGGGTACAGGTAGAACGTACAAGCGCTGTACAGACAGCACGTGTAGTCAGGATCAAACCTGGGTCTCTGGCGCTGCAAGGCAACAACTCTACCGCTGCGCCACCATGCGCCCAGATCAGAGAGATGAAGATTAGATGAAAGAGTGAAAATGTGGGAGGAGATGGGATCAGAAGAAAGCCGATGGGAAGAAAGATTTGCCGTAGCGTTTGTATTCAGAAGCTGGAAATTCTGCAGCAAATGCGGCTCTTTAAGGGCGGCACAGTGGCGGCGTGGTAGAGTTGTTGCCTTGCAATGCCAGAGACCTGGGTTTGATTCTGACCACAGTTGCTGTCTGTGCGGAGTTTGTACATTCTCCCTCTGACCCCGTGCGATTTCCCTGAGTGCTCCGGTTTCCTCCCACACTCCAAAAAGATACAGGTTTGTAGGTTAATTGGCATTGGTAATATTGTAAATTGTCCCTCGTATATAAGATAGTGTTAGTGTAAGGGGTGATCGCTGGTCGGCAAGGACTCGGCGAGCCACAGGGCCTGTTTCCGCGCTGTATCTCTAAAGTCCAAAGTAAAGTCCTAAATGACTTTTCCTAACTCCAGCCTTTCCACCATCTGTATTGCATGCCAGGAGCGTGATTGAATACTCTGCATCTGAGGGTGCAGTTCCTGTAACATCCTGACACCATCCAGGATAAAACAGCCAACTCGACTGCGACCCAATCCACCATACTGAACACTCACTCCCACCACTGAGGCAGCAATCTACACAGCATATACAAAATGCACTGCAGTGACTCACTGAAGATATTTTGACAGCACCTCCCAAACATGCATCCTTTGCACCAGGAAGAACAGCAGACACATGCTTCTCCTGTCTTAGTTTGCAGATGATACAAAGATAGGTGGAGGGGCAGGTAGTGTAGAGAAAGCAGGGACTCTGCAGAAGGACTTGTACAGGTTGGAAGAATGGGCTGAGAGGTGGCAGATGGAGTACCGCTTAGCAAAGTGTGGGGTCATGCATTTTGGTAGTAGGAATAAAGGCGTACACTATTTTCTAAATGGAGAGAATCCAGAAATTGGAGTGCTGGTGCAGGATTCCCAAAAGGTCAATTTGCAAGTTGAATCTGTAGTAAGGAAGGCAAATGCAATGCTAGCATTTATTTCAAGAGGGCTAGAATTTTTTTTTAAACAGGGATGTAATGCTGAGGCTTTATAAGGCACTGGTCAGACAGAATTTGGAGTATTATGAGCAGTTTTGGGCCTCATATCTGTGGAAGGATGTGCTGGCTTTGGAGAGGGTCCAGAGGAGATTTACAAGAATAATCCCAAGAATGAGTGGCTTAACATATAATGAGCGTTTGAAGGCACTGGGCTTTTACTCGCTGAAGTTTAAAAGGTTGAGGGGGGACTTCATTGAAACTTACCGAATAGTGAAAGGACTGGATAGAGTAAATGTGGAGAGGATGTTTCCACCAGTGGGAGAGTCTGGGAGCAGAGGCCATAGTCTCAGAGTAAAAGAATGTACCTTTAGAAAGGAGATGAGGAAGAATTTCTTTAGCCAGAAGGTGGTGAATTTGTGGAATTAATTGCCACATGGCTATGGAGGCCGTCAATGGATATTTTTACGGTGGAATTTGGTAGATTCTTGATTAGTATAGGTGTCAGGAGTTCTGGGGAGGAGGCAGGAGAATGGGGTTGAGAGGGAAAGATAGATTAGTTATGATTAAATGGCAGAGTAGACTTGATGGGCCGAATGGCCCAATTCTGCTCCTAGAATTTATGCCCATGAACTGATGAAGTTGCACACTTCCCTTACTGTAAATATATCATTGTTCCTTCATCGTTACTGTAGATCTGAATGCTGGAACTTCCCATCCAATAGCACCGAGAGCACCTTCACCAGCAGCACTGCAGAACCTCCAAGTGATCGCACACTCCCATCTTCTTAGCGAGCAAGGGGCCATATATACTGACATTGTCATGATGTTGTCTTTCTCATAGAGTCATAGAATCTTACGTGGAAACGGGCCCTTCGACACAACTTTCCCACGCCGACCAACATTCCCCATCTACACTAGTCTTGCCTGCCTGCGTTTGGCCAATATCCCTCTAAACCTATCCTGTCCATGTACCTGTCTAAATGTTTCTGAAATGTTCTGATAGTACCTGCCCCAACTACCTCCTCCGGCAGCTCATTCCATGCACCCATCACCCTTTGTGTCAAAAGGGTTACCCCTCAGGTTCCCATTAAATCTTTCCCCCTTCATCTTAAACCTATATCCTCTGACGTTCTGTAAATGTTTTTTTTTATAAAGAGTTCCATGATGGTAAATGCCCTGCCCATCCCTGTATTTGCCCACGTAGGTGACAGTACTGAAAACATTTTCTATTGTCCACTCACCTTCTCTGCAGTCGGTTTAGATGCGTACAAGTGACTGAATTTGACTGGTTCTTCCTCGCCCACAGGATGATATGCACATGGTCATTGACCAGCAGCTACTGGACAAACAACTGAATGAGTGTCGCCTGCCAGCACGCTCCCACTGGAAAAGCTGCAGCATGAGGTACAAAGGCAGCTCCTCGGCGAGACTGGAATGTCATCGAGAAGATGTCATTGGGGCAGAAGGAAAACGGCTCTTCGCATTTTTCAAGAAGAATTAATTTCCTTTGTAATTATTAGTGGGGCTAACATGGAGTTGGGAGGGCTGTAGGAGATTATTTGTACAAAGAGTGTTTTGTTGAATTAGGAAGGAAACTCTTCCTGCCCAGACTCAGGTGATGCTTCCGTTTGCCTGCAAAGAGGCAGCAGGATTGTATAGTGGAGAAGGCTCCAGGTGTTCAGCCCAAGTCAGGTAGTCTTGTTACTGGAGACTTTCTCTGCTGTAAATTGTGTCCAAGTTTCTTTGCCAAAGGTTCTTGTATGTAGAATATTGCACGAACATGCTGTATATAACGGGTTAAAACAAAATCATACCGATCTATTATTTTCACAAAAAAGATAAATTTCACGTGAAATAGGGATTGAAGAATGCCCAATCTGTGAAGGACTCAATGTTTTGTCCAAAGTGTTACTCAAGAAGGTTGGACTATTTGCCTTTGAACGAATAATTCTATGAGGCAGCAGACCCCCTGTCTCAATGTCAGTAGCAATCCAGCACTTTGTGAACGGTGCACCTGTGCTGATCCATATGGACCACTGTAGCATGAGCATGTGTAACGCAGGCAGCTCACTGTGCCTGTGGAATATACACCGTGTGCCAGTGTCTGTGTAACCTTGTCTGTATGGTATAGTGTAAGATGGTGCACTGTGCATTGGTACGGTGTTAAACTGTTTGTGTGTGTGTGTGTGTGTGTGTGTGTGTGTGTATGTGTATTTGATGTGTTCAATAATTCAGGCTCAGTAGAACAGCTTTGGGCACCACTTCAGTAGATAAATGCAGTGTATGAGTATAAAGTGCTACGACACAGTGTGGGATCATATGTGTCCGAAATATATCACGAATGCTGGGAATCTGATCAGCACAGAATTGCCAACGGTACACAGTATGTCTACCAGTATCTGAAAGGAAGAAATTACGTTAGTGCTTAGACTGGCAATACTCAATTAAATCCAGTGAAGATTCACTGGCAGAAAAGTAAACATGATTCTGAAATGTAACGTTCTCATCTGATACACCCACTTACCTGTCCCACAGTTGTACACCTAATAATATTTCAGTTCCTTGTTGAAGAAAACCATTAATGAACTGAAAATCGCTGGCTGTTTACATATAATTTCCCGAATAGTAGGCCTTCTCATCAGTTGAGTGCAAAATCAATTGTCAACTTCTACTTTCAGATACTGATTTACACTTTTGTGTTGTTATATTTAACACTGGGCACAGGGCAATATCCAGTAGGGTAGTCTGACAGCCTGGATGGTGTAAATCATACCAGGTGTGATGTTGATTGAGATGGCAGACTTTGTGTGGTGTAAGGATATGCAGTTGAATGGGGCAATAAGATTTTGAGATGTGCATGACGTATATTTGGATGGCACAACATCAGGAACTTTGTTTGACCTGTGTGGTGCAGAATGATCTAAAGTGTGTGATTTAGGTTGAGAAGCAAGAATGATTAATGTCGTGCACGACAGTGCTGTGTACAAATTGTATTTGGCAGCTTTGTACTTGTGTAAAATGCCCTGGCTGGTAGATGGAGGTAGCATACAGTGTCCCATTTCAACGGCTTGGATTTATGAATCATGTGCCTGACCATGAGATAGTGCTGTTTCTATGAAGAATAGTATGGGGTAATGTACAGACACTAATAATATGGAAATGTGAAAATGCAAACAGCTGTGCATCACAGTATGTACACAATGTTAATAGTGCACTTATTGCTGCTGCAATAGGTTGTGTGACTATGCACCATGTGCCTGTAAACCAGTTTGGATGAGTGAATGATGCATTGTTGATAGAGTCCTGAGCTGTGCGTTATGTGGCAATGAAACCCGATGCCCAGCGGGTAGCTATGGTGTCATTGCACCATTTCTGTACCATATAAGAGGCAATATGGCAAATCTATACAATACATTACTGGGTGATGCACGTGTGCCTGTATATAACATTACACCTCCACAGTATTCCCATCCAGTAGATGTCGGGCAAAGCACTAAGAGCAGGTATTGCTAGTTCTGTGCATTATCTGCCTACATAGAAAAGTGCACTGTGTACCTGTGCCATGTCGTGTACCTTGTGCCTTTCCAGTCTGTGTGTGTGTGGTGTGAATGATAATGTGTGCATGCATGTCCAGAAAGATGTCCTCGGCATGTCCTTGATGGTGTGGGCAAATGTATTGTGTACATTGAGGCCTTTTGTGTTTGCTAAATATGGTTTTGTGTTGTAACGTGAAATTAGCGAATGTAAGCCGAAATCGATATGTCGTTCTGACAACTGATGGCTCTTTCGTGTTTGCTTGGGCGCTGCTCACATGCAAATGCAGTGGGAGGAAACGTGCCTCATCACCTACTGTAGGATACAGCAGGAGGAACGAGCAGTCTTCCCCAGGATGTGGCTATGCCCTGCCTAGCTTATGGACACAAAAAGTTGGAGCATCTCTGGAAACATGGAATAGGTCGGGTAGTCTGAAAAATGGTTCTTATTTTCTCCAGAGATGCTGCCTGACCCGTTGAGTTACTCGAGCTTGGTGTGTTTATCTTCGGTATAAAGCAGCATCTGCAGATCCTTCCAACACGTCCTGCGTAGTTTCTGTTGCAGGTGTAGTGTTTGTGTGTCTGGTCTGGTGTGGATGGACAGTGCGTTGTGAATGCTGTACTGGCTGGTGCAGGGAGCGGTGTAGCCGTACCGCGGGTTATCATCCTCCCCTTGGCAGTATTCCCCCGGTTTCTTCGACAGAAATGTGTTGAGATACGGCCCAGGTAGCCATGTGGGGCCCAGTCCTCATGGATTAGAACCACGTTAAAAAAATAACTATCGCCTTGTCATCCTGCAGCAGAGAATGTCTGTCGTGTGTCGCCACCGGTTGGTACAACGTGTGCCAGCGGTTCAGGCGTCAGCATGTGAGGCCACACTGTGCTGCCCTCACTGTGCTCTTGCCTGGAGTTTGTTCCGTGGCCTGGTTAAACGGAATTATCTGCAATCTATTTGTTTGGATGCGAAATCGAAGTTTCAGGTTCACTTGAACGAATGTCTCTTTAGCTTCCTCTTGGACTCCTGAGTTCGTGACTAAAGTCGGGCAGTTTAAAAAGACTGCGCTTTGGAAACAGTGGGGAGAGGCGTTTCTGGTTTAGATGCGGTTTCAGCCCCGCGGGGCTGTGTGGGCAGACTATTCACTCTCAATCGGTATCGCAGCCCATGGCAGCAGTAAAGTGGGGAGCGAGAGTATTTCTCCGTGAATTGTCCTGGAAATAAATGCATAAGTTCTAGGAGAAGAATTAGGCCATTCGGCCCGTCAAGTCTACCCCGCCATTGAAATCATGGCTGATCTATCTTTTTCCCTCTCAACCCAATTCTCCTGCCTTCTCCCCATAACCCCTGACACCCAGACTAGTCAAGAATGACAACCTTTGAGTGGGTATACTATTTTAACGTGGATACCATTGGATGCTGCCCAACCCATGATTAACAACGACAGGCCGCTCTCCTGCAGCGCTGCAGTCCAGCACTTCGCTCCCCTGCCTTGGCTCTGAGGGGTTAAGAACGTGTCTCCACAGGGTGACTGATGCTGCAGTCAAGTACAAGCTGACGGCACCAACTATGATTGTGCAATAATAGATGTATTTCGAGACTTATTGACTGTGAAATTGTGGTGGGAATCGGGTGCCGGACAGTCGCAATCCAAAACCCGGGATGCTGCACGCCTCCTTTGCAACGCGAAGCATCGGGCGCCCCGAGTACCGCTGGATGTTATGTCTAGTGTTATGTCTAGTGTTGTGACCTCGCCATTGTCCAGGGAGCGCGGAGAGACCGCCCCAACCTGGATTCTAGTGAATCGCGGTGCGTGTACCTACTGTCGAAGCAGTCTTAATCCGCTACACGCACGCACTTTATTGATAAACAGAGTGGTTTGTCCACCCAATTAACAGGAGCGGGCGGGCTTTCCTGTTCACAGTCCGTCGTGAACTGCTGCTGTTGTGACTAAAATCCCCGCCATCGAGGAGCACCTCGCTGCCGAGAAGCGACGAATGTAACGGAGTGGCTTCGATTTGCTGTATATTACACAGTCTGGGTTTTTTTTCTATATTGAAAATGTTTCATAGCGGTATAGAATATTTGTAAATGAAATAGTTTCCTGTTAATTTGTATACAAAAGAGAAACACACTATACAAATGCTTATTTTTCAGTAAAACGCTGCTGCCTTTTTATGTCTTGTACGGAGCGTGGAAAGCTCTTTAAACAGATTATTTCTATGAAGTGTATCTATCCCAGAACCACTGGAATAATAATAATAATAAAACAAAGAATGTGGACCGGGAAGCGTGTGGGACAAGTTTTTAACCTGTGTGTCTGGTTGATAAGTTGATGGCCCATCTAAGAGTTTGGTGTGGTCGTCAAACAGACAGCCCACGATTGTATATCAGTGTGTGTTAAGTCTGCCGGGCTTCTGGGTACTCATGGGATCAAGGATGGTGCTTGTGCGAGGCCACTTTCGCTTGCCATGTGGATATTAACTGGTTTCTTTGTTGGGACTATGCCTTTCCTACGCGTCTGGGGTCCTAGTTGGGAGTTATTGGGCGGCACAGTGGCGGCACGGTAGAGTTGCTGCCTCACAGCGCCAGAGGCCCGGGTTCGATCCTGACCACGGGTGCTGTCTACGTTCTCCCCGTGACCTGCGTGGTTTTTTCTCCGGGTGCTCCGGTTTCCTCCCACATTCCAAAGACTTGCACGTTTGTAGGCTTCTGTAAATTGTCCCCAGTGTGTAGGATAGTCGACGTGGGATGAAGGGCCTGTTTCCACGCTGTATCTCTAAAGTTAACAAAGATACACCAATGTCAGGTGAACATAACAAGGAGAAGGTTCCAAGGTTGGGATGTTACCGTGGCACCGTCCCCTAAACGCGAAAAATGGTACTGAAGACACTAGGGACAATTTAATATTTCACACCAAGCCAACCTGTACGTCTTTGGAGTGTAGGAGAAAACTGAAGATCTCGGAGAAAACCCACGCAGGTCAAGGTGAGAACGTACAAACTCCGTACAGACAAGAACGTGCAGTCAGGATCAGACCCGGGTCTCTGGCGCTGTAAGGCAGTAGCACCTTTGTGTGTTACAATGCTGGAGATGAGACTGGTGACGGGAAAACACACGGCAGCAACGCAGTCTGTACAATATCCGAATTTAGCATCCAATTATCGCTTGTTTCAAAAGTTCCCAAGGCGCTGAACGCCGCTAATAACTCAAAGCCACGACTGCTGTTGTCAACAGAATTCACAATTGATGCGAATCAGGGTTAGGAGACTCTCGCCGCATGGAAAGGGAAATGTTTCCCATGCTCCGCTTCTTATTTCTCCCTTTTACAATCCTTTATAACTTTTTAACATTTTACTGATTGGATAGGAATGACCTCCAAAAACTAATCTCGCTATCTCTCCACAGATGATGCCTGACCGTCCGAGTTCCTCCAGCGCTTTGCGTTTCGCGCTGCAGTTGAAGACTGACCTCATGGAGTCAAACAGCGCGGAAACAGGCTATTCGGCCCAACTTGCCCACACCGAACAACTTGTCAATTCCCCACCCTAGTCCCACCTGCCTGCGTTTGCCCCACATCCCTCTAAAACTGGCCTATCCATGTATCTGTCTAAATATTTGTTCAACATTGTGATTGTACCTGCCTCAACTACCTCCTCTGGCAAAATGTGTAGGAAAGAACAGCAGATGCTGGTTTAAATCGAAGGTAGACACAAAATGCTGGAGTAACTCAGCGGGACGGGCAGCATCTCTGGAGATTCCTTCTCTCCAGAGATGCTGCCTGTCCCGCTGAGTTACTCCAGCGTTTTGTGTCTACCTCCTCTGGTTCTCGATTCCCCTGGTTCTCAATTCCCCTACTCTGGGCAAGAGACCGCATCTGTCCAATCTATTCCTCTCATGAGTTTGTGGGAACCACCTTTCTGTCCCTCACAGTGAGTCACCATTGATTTATTTGAACAGGTTTTAGTGACGCACCTCAGCCACTTGCTGTGGTTCTACAAAATAGGAAATTTCCCTTTTATTTAGACAATGCTAGAAATACCCAGCAGGTCAGGCAGCATCTGGCAAGGAACACTGTTTACCTTCGCTGGACTTTTTTTAAATTTATCACAGTTCATGAAAAAATGAAATTCTGCAGATATTGGAAATCTGAAATGAACACAGGGAATGCAGGAAACACATGTAATGTTAGATGAAAGATCAACTCTGAAGATAATCTGCTGAAGCATTGCTACGCACAGCAAATCTGTGCCAACCCTCAAACAGCCACTTACACTAATCCCAATTTTTATTCTCTCCTCAATCCCATAAACTCCTCTCAGACTATTGAGTGGCAGCAGTTTGATCTTGTGTAAATTAGCTCTGCCCTCAACATCTTGAAATACATTTCCCTTGTTCAGCGCTATCTTGTTGGATGGCAACCAAGAAGGGTTTGCGTGTCACCCACGTAAGGGGCTGTGGTCGACGATGTAAATCCTTGTGCAGGAGTTGCAGGAGACAGAAGGTGGCAGCAAACCTACAACCTGTACTTGCAAGAACTTTCACAGGTAGGTAAAAAGGACGATATAAGTAAAAGGAAATGCGTAGGAAGCAACTGCAGATGCTGGTTTAAACTGAAGATAGACACAAAAAGCTGGAGTAACTCAGCGGGTCAGGCAGCATCTTTGAAGAAAAGGAATAGGTGACGTTTCGGGTCGAGACCTTTCCTCATCCGGCAGCATGTTCCTTACACCCACCACCCTTTGTGTGAAAAGGTTACCCCTCAGATTCCTACTAATTATTTTCCCCTTCACCTCAAGAGTTAAATATGGCTCTTAGGGCTAATGGAATCAAGGTCTATGGGGGAAAAAGCAGGAACGGGGTACTGATTTTAAATGATCATATTGAATGGTGGTGTTGGCTCGAAGGGCCGAATGTCCTACACCTGCACCTATTTTCTATTAAATCTATGTCCTCTGGTCCTTGATTCGCCTACTCTGGGCAAGAGTGTGCATCTACCCAATCTATTCCTCTGATTATTTTATACACTATTTGCTGATAAATGGTTGCAATAATTCTACAATTTGGCAATTAGTGAATTCGCAGGTAATGGGAGTATACAAGAAATAGAAGGTAGACACAAAATGCTGGAGTAACTCAGCGGGTCAGGGAGCATCTCTGGAGAGAAGGAATGAGTGACGTTTCGCGTCGAGACCCTTCTTCAGAAGCTTTTCTGGACCATCCCTGCCTGTTCATCCATGCAATGAGATCACGGCTGATCTTTTATCTCCATGCCGTTTCCCTGCAGTAACATGATATTCATTGGTTCCCTAAATTTCTAAGACTCTACCGAACTCATGGTAGAGTTGCTGCCTCACAGCACCAGTAACCCGGGTTCGATCCTGTCTGTACGCAGTTTGTACGTTCTCCCCGTGACCGCGTGGGTTTTCTCCGGGTGCTCCAGTTTCCTCCCATACTCCAAAGACGTGCAGGGTTGGAGGTAAATTGAAAAAAAAATAAGGGGGGCGGTCCCCAGTGACGACCAAGGACTATGCCCCTGAGAACGGTGACTCTGTGCTGTAAGGCAGCAACTCTACCCGTGCACCACTGTGCCGTCCTGATTTGTTATTTATTTATTTATCAACAATTTTTTTTTACACATTGTTATCAATGCTATCTCAATCCAAAAGAGCATAAGAACACAAATAAAATAAAACTGGGATTAGACTATTCAAACTTGCCCCACCATTCCCAATGTGTAGGAAGGAACTGCTGGTTTAAACCAAAGATAGACACAAAAATGCTGGAGTCAACTCAGCGGGACAGGCAGCATCTCTGGAGAGAAGGAATGGATGTCAATAGACAACAGACAATAGGTGCAGGAGGAGGCCATTCGGCCCTTCGAGCCAGCACCGCCATTCAATGTGATCATGGCTGATCATTCTCAATCAGTACCCCGTTCCTGCCTTCTCCCCATACCCCCTGACTCCGCTATCCTTAAGAGCTCTATCTAGCTCTCTCTTGAATGCATTCAGAGAATTGGCCTCCGCTGCCTTCTGAGGCAGAGAATTCCACAGATTCACAACCCTCTGACTGAAAAAGTTTTTGGGGTCGAGACTCTTCTTTCGCTATGACGATGGCTGTTCTGCCCCAGGCTTTTCTCCTTGGAGTTATCTTTGTCCTCTTTAAATATCTCCCGGTAATCTAGCCTCTGCATTCCTCCGGGCAAGAGAATTCCAGAGATTTGTCACACTCCAGGAAAAGAAATAACTACACAACTCAGTTTTAAATAGCGATCCTTTATCTGGCTGCTCGGCCCCCCCAGTCGGGAGTCTCACACCATTGCAAACATCTCCGCGTCTATCCTACGTGACGACACGTCCTTCCCTAAAGTCCTCTCCGATCCTTGTCACTGGCGCCCAGGCCACAAGAAGCCTTCTGAGAGTGTCCTGGCCGCTGGAAAACACCGGAGTAAACTGAGGCCACTGGCACAGCGGTAGAGTTGCCGCCTCACAGCGCCAGAGACCCGCGTACCATCCCGACCACGGGTGCTGTCTGTACGGAGTTTGCACGTTCTCCCCGTGACCGCCTGGGTTTCCTCCGGGTGCTCCGGTTTCCTCCCACGCTCCAAAGACGTGCGGATTTGTAGCTTGTTTGGCTTCTGTAAACTAACTCCAGTGTCTGGGACAGAACTAGCGTACAGGGCTCGCTGGTCGGCGCAGACTAGGTGAGCTGGTGACCTGTTTCCATGCTGTATCGCCAAAGTCCAAAGGCAAACGAGCTGCCGTGGCGTCCAAGTTTCAAGATTGGTTCAATTAATCTGATTGTAGTCAGCCCTACCCCTTATAAAGCCAGAAGTCCCGGCGGGGAGGAAAGGGGAGGGAGGGGGGGTGGGGGAGTGAGAGGAAGCAGGGCAGGAAGAAAGAGGGGACGGGAAGAAAGGGCGAGAAAGAGTTCAGTTTAGATTAGTGTCACGTGTACCGATGTACAGTGAAACGTTTTTGTTGCGTGCTAACCAGTCAGTGGAAAGACAACACATGATTACAATTGAGCCATTTACATAGTATAGATACATGATACGGGAATAACGCTTAGTGCAAGGTAAAGCCAGTAAGGTCCGGTCAAAGATAGTCCGAGGGTCTCCAATGAAGTGGAGAGTAGCCCAGGACAGCTCTCCTGCTGTTGATAGAATGGTTCCGTTGCCCGATAACAGCTGGGAAGAAACTGTCCCTGAATCTGGAAGTGTGCGTTCTCACACTTCTCTGCCTTTTGCCCGATGAAGACCTCTTATTAGATAAGGATGAGAGGGGATCTTATCGAAACATGTTCCCAATGTTGGGGGAGTCCAGAACCAGGGGCCACAGTTTAAGAATAAGGGGTAGGCCATTTAGAACGGAGACGAGGAAAAACATTTTCAGTCAGAGAGTTGTGAATCTGTGGAATTCTCTGCCTCAGAAGGCAGTGCAGGCCAATTCTCTGAATGCATTCAAGAGAGAGCTAGATAGAGCTCTTAAGGATAGCGGAGTCAGGGGGTATGGGGAGAAGGCAGGAACGGGGTACTGATTGAGAATGATCAGCCATGATCACATTGAATGGCGGTGCTGGCTCGAAGGGCCGAATGGCCTCCTCCTGCACCTATTGTCTATTGTCTAATTGTGCCTTCTCAGCAGCCTAATACACACGGGCAGGGATTCAGGGAGCCCGGGCAGGGATTCAGGGAGGCTTGGAATTACATGCCAGGGGACATGTTTTAATTTACACTTTTGATTTGGAAGAGTTTATTTTGTGTTGGCCGTTACTGTGGCACAAAGGTGAAGGCTTGCCACAGCGGCTAGCTGAGGATAACAGATCAATAACCACTCGTTACTGAGGGTGAGAGATCCATACTCCCTAGTTACTGAAAGTGGAAGATCAATAAGCACTGGTGACACGGTGTGGGAGATCAGCAATCCCTGGTTACAGAGTATTAGAAATAAACAATCACTGGTTACAGTGTTAGTCATCAACAAACTGGTTCCAGTGAGGGAGATGAATGATCGCAGTGTTAACAAGAAGTAATCATTGGATACAGAGTGAGTTCAATCATCACTGGTTGCAGTTACTAAATAATAATCACTGATTACAGAGTTAGGGAGTTCAACCCTCACTGGTTACAGTATCAGTAATCAATAATCATTGGTACAATATCAGTCATCAATAATCACTGGTTATAGAGTGAGGGAGATGAAAAATCACTGGTTGCAGAGTGTTACAAATAAATAATCACTGGTTACAGTGATGGTAATCAATAATCACTGGTTACAGTGATGGTAATCAATAATCACTGGTTACAGTGATGGTAATCAATAATCACTGGTTACAGTGATGGTAATCAATAATCACTGGTTACAGTGATGGTAATCAATAATCACTGGTCACAGTGATGGTAATCAATAATCACTGGTTACAGTGATGGTAATGAATAATCACTGTCTATAGTGTAGGTAATCAATAATCATTCACTACAGTGTTGGTGATCACAGGCTACGGTGTTGGTGATCAATAATTACAGGCTACAGAGTGAGATCAATAATTACTCTGCAGTGTTCGTAGTTTAGTTTAGAGATACAGCGCGGAAACAGGCCCTTCGGCCCACCGGGTCCGCGCCGCCCAGTGATCCCCGTGTCCTACACCCACTAGGGACAATTTTCCCATTTAACAAGCCAATTAACCAACGAATCTGCACGTCTTTTGTGTGTGGGAGGAAACCGAAGATCTCGGAGAAAACCCACGCAGGTCACAGGGAGAACGTACAAACTCCGTACAGACAGCACCCGTAGTGAGGATCGAACCCGGGTCTCCATGTTGTCTCCAACCTGCAGGAGAAGCTCATGTTGTCTCCAACCTGCAGGAGAAGCTCATGTTGTCCCCAACCTGCAGGAGAAGCTCATGTTGTCCCCAACCTGCAGGAGAAGCTCATGTTGTCCCCAACCTGCAGGAGAAGCTCATATTGACCTTCTATCGCTGCTCCATCGAGAGTGTGCTGGCATAACATGGTATGCCAGCTGCTCAGAAAAGGACAGGAAGGCCCTTCAGAGGGTCATCACGACGGCCCAGAAGATCATCGGCTGCTCACTGCCCTCCCTGGAGCACCTGTTCAGCCTACGCTGCCTCAGTAGAGCAGGCAAAATAATAAAAGATCCATCCCACCCCGGCCACCGTCTGTTTGTTCATCTGCCCTCTGGTCGACGTTTCAGGTCGATCAAATCCCGAACAAAACAGACTTAAGAACAGTTTTTACCCCAGGGCCATATGAGAACTGAACACTACCTTTGCACTAGGCAACACCGTTAAAAAATCTTGTACTTAATATAATTGTATTTATGTATTTATTTGTTTTTGCATTTATTGCATATATGTTTGTACGCACCGTCAGGATTGGCTATTTTTTAATTTCGTTGTACTCGTTGCAATGACAATAAATGAATATTATTATTATTATAGTAAGGCAGCAACTCTACCGCTGCGCCCTTAGTAATCAACAATGACCGATGAAAGTGCAGGTAATCAATAACCACTGGCTACAGAATTAGATGAGTAATCTCTGGTTGCAGAGTGTGGGAGGCCGCTGGGGTGCGAGGTAAAGTACGGGATAAATAACCATTGTTCCAAGGCAAAGTGAAGATTACTTGAGGGCAAGAACTAGAAGCAAGGAGTGGGAATTCAGTAACTGCTGCCTGCCAGAGAGTAGAGCTTGGTGAGCACTATTTTGGAAGATGTATTAAGCATTTCTGCAACAGAAGGTAAGCGAAATATCAAAGCAGAAAAAAACAGAGGAGATACCCGTGAGGTTATTAAACGAAGGAGTTAATAAATACTGCACAAGTTACAGTTTGCGAGTCTTCAGTTAACTTGTTACAGGGCAAAGTGTGGATAAATATTAATAAGAAAATTAATAGGAAAAATGACAAAATATGTGCAGGTGCTGACACCAATTAATAATGTAAGGTGATAGATTAACAGGAATAGTTAAGAGGGTGAGAGATGTATTAAGGCTTTGTCAAACATCCTGCGTAAAAATAAATGAGAAGCCATTGTAACTCATTCCGGATCCGGAATTGCAGTGACTTGTAAGATCAGATGGGCAGTGATGATGTTGCCCCGGGCGGGGATGGTCAGCCTGGCTGTGCCCGGTGAGATTAGGTCAGTGTTGACTCGCTCCGAGTTTGCGGATCAGCCGAGCGAGCTCTCAGTGTGAGCCGGAGCCCAGCGCCCTCAGCTGCCCCCTTCGCTTCCATCACTCAAATGTCTGAGGCGGTCAACAAGTCGCATCTAAAGCAATCGTTGGAGGAGACAGATATCGCAGTCAGCGACCCCGACAATGAAGCGCAAGAGGCAAAGCCGCCGAAGAGATACCTCATCCTCACTATGCTCTCCTGCTTCTGCCCGTCCTACCCCATCAACATCGTGGCGTTCGTGTTTGCAATGATGGCAAGTGGAGAGGCGGCGGGGCTCGTCACACCGGGCGGCAGGAGGTTGTGGGCGGAAGGCAGAGATTGAGAGATTCTTGATTAGCACGAGTGTCCAGAACCAGGGGGCCACGGTCTTAGAATAACGGGGAGGCCATTTAAAACTGAGGTGAGAAATAACTTTTTCACCCAGAGAGTTGTGAATTTGTGGAATTCTCTGCCACAGAGGGCAGTGGAGGCCAAACCACTGGATGGATTTAAGAGAGAGTTGGACAGAGCTCTAGAGGCTAGTGGAATCAAGGGATATGGGGAGAAGGCAGGCACTGGGTTACTGATTGTGGACGACCAGCCATGATCACAATGAATGGCGGTGCTGGCTCGAAGTGCCGAATGGCCTCCTCCTGCACCTATTTTCTATGTTTCCATGTTTCTATGAGTGTCAGGGTTATGGGGACAAGGCGGGGGAATAGGGTTGAGAGGGAGGGATAGATCAGCCATGAGGAAAAGCTTTTTCACCCAGAGAGTTGTGAATCTGGAATTCTCTGCCACAGAAGGCAGTGGAGGCCAATTCACTGGATGTTTTCAAGAGAGAGTAAGATTTAGCTCTCGGGGCTAATGGAATCAAGGGATATGGGGAGAAAGCAGGAACGAGGTACTGATTTTGGATGATCAGCCATGATCATATTGAATGGGGTGCTGGCTCGAAGGGCTGAATGGCCGATTCCTGCTCCTATTTTCTATGTTTCTATGATTGAATGGTGGAGTAGACTTGATGGGGCGAGTGGCCTAATTCTTCTTCTGACTGTGGTGGTGGGCCGTTCAGCCAAGGGGGTGGGATTGGGGTGGAGGGGCAGGGGAAGGGGGACGGGGTGGGACGTAGAACTATCCTTTAACTGGCGATGGGCCAGAGATGTTAAAGATGGGTGGTGAATCTGTGGAATTCATTGCCACAGACGGCTGTGGAGGCCGTCAATGGATAGTCTCAAGGCAGATATTGACAGGTTCTTGATGAGTACGAGTGTCAGGGGTTACGGGGAGATGGCAGGAGAATGGGGTTGAGAGGGAAAGAGAGATCAGCCACGATTGAATGGCGCAGACGACCTTTTGTTTAGTTTAGTTTAGAGATATTGCGCGGAAACAGGCCCTTTTGCCCACCGAGTCCGCACCGGCCAGCGACCCCCCGCAACGGCCAGCGACCCCCGCACACTAACACTACCCGTCACACACCAGGAACAATGTATGCATTTATACCAAACCAATTAGCGTACAAGTCTTTAGGGTGTGGGCGGAAACTGGGGATCATGGAGAAAAACCACGCAGGTCAAGGGAGAACGTACAAACTCCGTACAGACAGCACCCGTAGTCAGGATCGTACCCGGGTCCCTGGCGCTGTAAGGCAGCAACTCTACCACTGCTCCACCGTGTCGCCCTTGATGGGTCGAGTGGCCCAATTCTGCTCTTCGAACCTATGAACCTGTACTGTTGCCACGGGTTTCACCAGCCTTGGCGTGTTCGTCCGACCATGAAGACTGAAGGATTTTCATGTTCCACTTGAGACCTACAAGCAGCTGGGTGATTTTATTTTAATCTTGGCTTGCAGTTACACACGTTGCATGACCATGGAACATCAGCGGCCCCCACCTATCAGTAAAGAAACTGTCGAAACCAACACCGAGAAGCTGCGGGAAACCACCCGACTGCTTTCTCTCGGTTTGCGGGAGGGGCGTTCGCTCTCCAGAGGGTGACCGGCATAGTTGGCAAGGCTTGGCTTGTGCCCAATGCTGCCCCAAAGCTGGTCACGGTGAATAATGCAAGGCCTGGGGAGACTGGATGTGGAGAGCGTGTTTCCACTAGTGGGAGAGTCTAGAACCAGTGGCCACAGCCTCAGAATAAAAGGACGTACCTTTAGAAAGGAAATGGGGATTTTTATTTTAGCCGGAGGGTGATGAATCTGTGGGGTTCTGCCACTGAAGGCTGTGGAGGATGTCAATGGGTATTTTTAAGGTGGAGATTGATAGATTCTTGATTAGTACGGGTGTCAGGGGTTATGGGGAGAAGGCAGGAGAGTGGGGTTAAGAGGGAAGATAGATCAGGCTTGTTTGAATGGTGGAGTAGACTTGATGGGCCGAATGGTCCTAATTCTGCTCCTATCACATATGAACTTATGAACTTACAGTGGCGTGTATGCGAGGACTGACGTGCTAATACCAATATGGGAAGTCCCACATGGTATCAGAATGCCCAGTGTGATTGGGAAGGTGAGCGATGTCGTGCCCAGGGCAATACCCGGCAAAGTGGGTGCCGATGAGAGCTGGGAGTTGACTTGTGGCCAGGGGGATCTCGGTTACAGCTCTTCCAAACTGCCAAAATTAAAGACATCAGGGATGTCTACCCAAGAATAAAATAAAGTATGCTGCTTGCTGGTGGTTAACGTAATGAGTATTTCAGAAGTATTTCGGACCGAGATTTCAACAGGAGAGCCGTCCACATACTGTTTTAGTAAACGTTCCTAGTCTAAGAGGCAGGAGGATGAGGGGTGATCTTATTGAGGTGAAAAAGTCATGAGAGGAATAGACTGGGTAGATGCACAGTCTTTTGCCCAGAGTAGTTGAATCGAGGACCAAAGGACATAGGCTTAAGGTGAAGGGGAAAGATTTAATAGGAATCTGAGGGGTAACTTTTTCTCACAATGGGTGGTGGATTTTATGCTAACGATTGTTTTCTGTCCTTAAGGCTATGAACAGCTACAATGAGGGAGATGCTGATTCAGGAAAGAAGTTGGGACACATTGCCACACTGGTCTCCATTGCAGCGATTATTGCTGGACTAATAGTCATTGCGATCTTTTGCATTGTTCACTTTTCAACGGTAGGGAATATTCACTTTGTCTTTTTTATTAAACTGGCCAAGGTTTGATATTGGGAAGTTTGAGGGACAGGTGACACAGCTATATAATTTTGGTTAAACTGATTAAGAATTTTGGCAGCTTGTTAAACATTCACATCTCTGCTGATTCATCTGCTTCTTTCATGTTCATCATCCATGTATCAAGTGTTACATGCCAATGACGTTATCTACAACAAGTGGCGGCGCAGTGGTAGAGTTGCTGCCGGGTTCGATCCTGACTACAGAGTTTGCGCGTTCTCCCCGTGACCTGCGTGGGTTTTCTCCGGGTGCTCCGGTTTTCCCCCACACTCCAAAGACGTACAGTTTTGTAGGTTAATTGGCTTTGGTTAAAAAAAATTGTGAAATTGTCCCTAGTGCGTAGGATAGTGCTAGTGTACGGGGTGATCGCTGGTCGGCGTGGACTCAGTGGGCCGAAGGGCCTGTTTCCACGCTGTATCTCCAAAGTGTAAAGTATAGTCTACACACACTAAAGGCTTCTTACCTCCCGTACGAAAGAACCCAAAGAAGGTGGAATGTAGCAAACATCCAACTACAGGGGAACTCAGTGGGTCGAGCAGCATCCATGGAGGTAAAGGGATGGTCGGTATTTAGGGTGGATACATCAGACTTATGTAAATGGGTGGATGATGGTTAGCACAGGTTGAGTGGGCCGAAGGGCCTGTTTCTCTATGGCTCTATGAGGTCTGGGAGTGTAACAGGGAGGTAGACGGTATAAATTGGTTCTGAAATTGGTTCAGAAACAGAGATGTGATGTAAAGTTGACACAAAGTGCCGGAGTAACTCAGCGGGTCAGGCAGAAAAAGGATGAATGTCGGAACCCTTCTTCAGACTCAAGTTAATCCAGCGTTTTGTGTCTACTCTCAGTGTAAACCAGCATTTGCAGTTATCCTACCCACACATGTGATGTTTTGATGTGGTTATGCTTTATTCTTAATTGTTAACTGTATGTTAGTGTTGTCATTTGTGAGCGGAGCACCAAGGCACATTCCTTGTATATGCACATACTTGGCCAATAAACTTATTCATTCATTCATTCATTCATATGGTTAGTAGTAAACCCCACAATGCCAAGCTGTTGGATACAAATGTCTAATACAGTGGGCAGTAGAAATGTGGTCAGCAATTGGAAATGCTGGAAGCGCTCAGCAGTCTGTGTGGTACATGGAGGGACAAATAAGGGGGCTCTTTCTGCTGCTCAAGGACCTGTCCGTTGATCATTCCCATCATATCCCACTGTAATTTCTGGGAAGTTCGGAATTTGCTTCCTCGGTGCATAAATGTGGGGCCGAGTGACAAGCACGGAGTTTGCAGATTCTCCCTGTGACCCCATGCGTCCGGAGTACCCGGCTTCCTCCCACACTCCAAAGACGCACAGGCTTGTAGGTAAAATTGTAAATTGTCCTCAGTGTATGGGATAATGTTAATGTGCGGAGATCACTGGTCGGCACGGGTTCGGTGGGCCGAAGGGCCTGTTTCTACGCTGTGTCTCTAAACTAAACTAAATGGGAAAAAAAGTTGTTGGTGATATTTATTCCTAAGAACTTGAAGCTTTCAACCAACTCTACTTTGGTGCTGTCTCTGTGTGTGTGTGTGTGTGTGTGTGTGTGTGTGTGTGTGTGTGTGTGTGTGTGTGTGTGTGTGTCCCCTGTATACCACGATGAGTTTGTGCACCACTTCACTTCCTGAAGCTGACTATAATCTCCTTTGTCTTGCTGACATTGAGCGGGGAGGTTGTTGTTTTGGCACCAAGTTATGAACTTCTCATACACCTTCCTGCACTCGGTCTCGTCATTATTTGAAGTCCAGCCCACTATGGTGGTGTAGTTTGCGAAATTGTAAATTGAGTTGGATTTGGATTTGTATTTAGCTGCACAGTCGTGAGTGGACAAGGAGTAAAGGAGGGGGCTGAGAACGCATTCTTACCGGGCACCGGTGTTGAGGATTATCGTGGAGGACGGTTTGTCACCCACCCTCACTGATTGTGGTCTGTTGGTCAGGAAGTCGAGGATCCGGTTGTAGAGTGGAGTGCTGACTCCAAGTTCCATGAGTTTGGTGATGGGCTTGGATGGGATAATGGTATTGAAAGCACCAACTTTGCACCAAGTTTGGAGTGAAGTTTGCTCATTGCAGATTACATCAACATCTGCTGCCTGGGCTGACACATTAGTTAATGTCACCTGTACCGAGATACAATGGGTCGACTGGGCTTGTGTTCACTGGAATTTAAAAGGATGCGAGGGGATCTTAGAGAAACATATAAAATTCTTAAGGAATTGGACAGGCTAGATGCAGGAAAAATGTTCCCGATGTTGGGGGAGACCAGAACCAGGGGTCACAGTTTAAGAATAAGGGGTAGGCCATTTCGAACTGAGATGAGGAAAAGCGTTTTCACCCAGAATTCTCTGCCACAGAAGGCAGTGGAGGCCAATTCACTGGATGTTTTCAAGAGAGAGTTAGATATAGTTCTTGTGGCTAAAGGAATCATGGGATATGGGGAAAAACAGGAACGGGGTACTGATTTTAGATGATCAGCTATGATCATATTGAAAGGCCGTGCTGGCTCGAAGGGCCGAATGGCCTACTCCTGCACCTATTTTTCCATGTTTTCTATGTTTCTATGTGGTACAGTGGAAAGCTTTTTTTCCGTGCTAACCAGCACGCAAAAGACAGGAAAGGCAATACATGATGACCACGAGCCATTTACAGTGTACAGACAGATACACAATAAGGGGATAATGTTTAGTGCAAGGTCAAGCCCGTAAAGTCCGATCAAAGATAGTCCAAGGGTCACCAAAAAGATAGATAGTAGTTCAGCACTGCACTCTGGTTGTGGTGGGATGATTCAGTTGCCTGATGGCATCTGGGAAGAAACTGCCCCTGAATCTGGAGGTGTGCGTTTTCACTTCTGTACCTCTTGCCCGATGGGTGAGGGGAGGAGAGGGAGTGGCCGGGCTGCGACTGGTCCTTGATTATGCTGCTGGCCTTGCTGAGGCAGCGTGGAGTATAGATGGAGTCAATGGAAGGGAGGTTGGTTTGTGTGATGGTCTGGGCTGCGTCCACGATTCGCTGCAATTTCTTGCGGTCTTGGATGGAGCTGTTCCCAAACCGTGCTGTGGTGCACCCCGATAAAATGCTTTCTACGGCGCATCTGTAGACGTTGGTGAGAGTTGTTGGGGACATGCCCAACTTCCTAAACCTACAATAGAGGCTGGAGATCAAAGAGGACAACAAAGAGACACAGAGGGCAAAGGCTGGCCAACCATAGAGTGGTGATAGCCCATTGGAGGGCAGTCGCCCCAGCAGAAGGAGGTCAAGTCACTTTAATCTTCCCTATATTGGAATTGGAATTGGAATTGGAATCTCTCTATCTCTCTCTCTCTCTCTCTCTCTCTCTCTCTCTCTCTCTCTCTCTCTCTCTCTCTCTCTCTCTCTCTCTCTCTCTCTCTCTCTCTCTCTCTCTCTCTCTCTCTCTCTCTCTCTCTCTCTCTCTCTCTCTCTCTCTCTCTCTCTCTCTTCCCCATAAATTCTGAGAGTTTAGCTTTAGTTTACTTTAGAGATACAGTGCGGAAACAGGCCCACTGAAGCATGTTGACCAACGATACCCCCTACACTAGTTCTATCCCACACACTAGGGACAATCTGTAGAGGCTGATTAATCAACAAACCTGCATGCGTTCGGGAATGTGGGAAGAAACTGGAGCACCCAGTGAAAACCAACGCAGTTACAGTGAGAACGTACAAACTCCACACAGACAGCACCACACTCAGGAACAGTTACCTCCCCTCCGTTATCTGGCTTCTGAATGATTCTTCCATAAGCTCGGGTACTGTTTGATTCACCTCTACCCCATTGAAAACATTGGACTTCATCTAAAGGAACTGATGCGCTACAATGCTGAGAACTATATTCTGCTCTTTGTATCTTCCCCTTTGCTCTGTTGTACTTGAGTTTGAATTGATTATATCTATGTTTAGTTTGTTTTGGTTCAGTTTAGAGATACAGCGCCTAAACAGGCCCTTCAGCCCACCGAGTCCACACTGACCAGCGACCCCTGCACACTAACACTATCCTACCCACACTAGGAACGATTTACAATTATACCAAGCCAATTAGCGAACAAATCTGTACGTCTTTGGTGTGTGGGAGGAAACCGGAGCTCCCGGAGAAAACCCAGGCAGGTCACAGGAAGAACACGTCAAGTCAAGTCAAGTCAAATTTATTTGTCACATACACATACTCGATGTGCAGTGAAATGAAAGTGGCAATGCCTGCGGGTTGTGCACAAAAATAATTACAGTTACAATAAATAAAGTTAATAAGTTACTAAACATAGCACCAAAAAGTGTCGACAAAAATTTAGTCTCTGGGGTTATCAAAGTTGACAATCCTGATGGCCTGTGGGAAGAAGCTCCGTCTCATCCTCTCCGTTTTCACAGCGTGACAGCGGAGGCGTTTGCCTGACCGTAGCATCTGGAACAGTCCGTTACTGGGGTGGCAGGGGTCCCTCATGATCTTGCTTGCTCTGGATCTGCACCTCCTGATGTATAGGTCCTGCAGGGGGACGAGTGTAGTTCCCATGGTGCGTTCTGCCGAACGCACTACTCTCTGCAGGGCCATCCTGTCCTGGGCAGAGCTGTTCCCAAACCAGACTGTAATGTTGCCGGACAGGATGCTCTCTACAGCCCCAGAGTAGAAGCAATGAAGGATCCTCTGCGACACTCTGAATTTCCTCAGTTGTCTAAGGTGGTAAAGGCGCTGCTTAGCCTTACCCACCAGTGCGGCAATGTGCGTTGCCCACGTCAGATCCTCTGCGATGCGGACTCCCAAGTATTTGAAACTGCTCACCCTATCCACAATAGACCCATTTATCTCCAGTGGCGTGTACGTCCTTGGATGTTTAGCCCTTCTGAAGTCCACAATCAGCTCCTTTGTTTTAGTGACATTCAAGAGGAGGCTATTGTCCTGACACCAGAGTGCCAGATCAGCCACCTCCTCCCGGTAGGCCTTCTCATCGTTGTTGGAGATCCGGCCCACCACCACAGTGTCATCAGCAAACTTGATGATGGAGTTTGAGCTGAACCTGGCCCTACAGTCATGTGCGAACTCCACACAGAAACTCTGTCAGGATTGAACCCAGGACTCCGATGCTGTGAGGCTCTACCAGCTGTGCCACTGTGCCATCCTCAGTATATCCTAATTTACAGCCAATTCATCCGACTTCACTTGATGAAGTGCACAGCTATTGTTTTGTAGGTAACACTGAGAGGAGGCAGTCGGTGTTGATCATTCAACTACATTTTCACCATCAGGGTAGAACTTCCAACTGGTGCCACAAGATGCCTTTAGTCAGAGGGCGGTGAATCTGTGGAATTCACTGCCACAGATGGCTGTGGAGGCCATGTCAGTGGATATTTTTAAGGGGGAGATTGACAGATTCTTGATTAGTACGGGTGTCAGGGGTTATGGGGAGAAGGCAGGAGAAGGGGGTTAGGAGGGAAAGATTGATCAGCCATGATTGAATGGCGGAGTAGACTGGATGGGCCGAATGGCCTAATTCTGCTCCGAGATGAGAAAACATTTCTTCACACAGAGAGTGGTGAGTCTGTGGAATTCTCTGCCACAGAAGGTAGTTGAGGCCAGTTCATTGGCTATATTTAAGAGGGAGTTAGATGTGGCCCTTTTTGCTAAAGGGATCAGGGGGTATGGAGAGAAGGCAGGTACAGGTTACTGAGCTGGATGATCAGCCATGATCATATTGAATGGCGGTGCAGGCTCGAAGGGCCGAATGGCCTACTCCTGCACCTATTTTCTATGTTTCTATCACTTTTGGACTTGGCATCCGTCGGTGAAGAAAGCAGTGGATTCAACAGTAGTTCAGGATCAGTCAGGAGGTGCAAAGTGTTCCAGTGAAGCAGCAAGACTGAGTGAGAAAATCCACTGTGGCAAACCTGCAGCGGGAGATAGCGTGGAACTGAGATGAATATGAAATCTTCCGAAGGTAGTAACCTTCCAATAGTTTAAGGAACAATTCTCTGAGAGGGGTGGGTTCTATCTGGGTGGCTCTTAATTATCTCATCATCTTTTATTGCTGGTGATGTGTGAAGATATTATTTATTTTTGAATGGTTTATTGATGGTTAATATAAATGTTGCAAATGTCAATTGCTATATGGTGTGTATATGAGGCAGGTTGTACTGGTGTCGGGGGATGTAACTGCACACTATGCCCATTGCAACCAAAGATAGACTTTGTTTCTTCCACTTCCCAGCACGTAGTGTGTTGCTTTGTAGCTTAAGGCTCTTCAAACTTTAAAAAACGGTCTGAAGAAGGGTCTCGACCCGAAACGTCACCTATTCCTTCTCTCCAGAGATGCCGCCTGACCCGCTGAGTTACTCCAGCATTTTGCGTTTATCTTCCTAGTACTGCAAATAGCCATCCAAGAATGAGCAAAATACAAAGTGCTGGGGGAACTCAGCGGGTCAGGCACATATTGGACATTTGATGTTTCGGTCTGGCCCTCTTCTTCAGAGTCTTCGTCCAAGTAAGGCTTGGCCCTATCCGCTCATCACATCATGTGCAGGAAGGAACTGCAGATGCTGGTTTAAACTCAAGGCAGACACAAAAAGCTGGAGTAACTCAGCCGGTCAGACAGCATCTCTGGAGAGAAGGAATGGGTGACGTTTCGGGTCGAGACCCTTCTTCAGACCCATCATCACATTCATGTCTGACTAGTTGTAGATTTCTGACAGTTTCTGATCCAACATGTGTATTTTTTCCGATTAATTAATCTGTCTGTTTTCCCTCTGCAGCAGCACTGATCAACCTGTCACTGAGACTATTAAATGATTCGGAAACTCACCAGCAAAGACTCAAAGAAAATGGAATTGTGTGTAATTGATGCCAACCGTGTGCGGTTTATTGCGGTTGATAGGATTTCCCTTATGCAGCTGGTTTGAGGTCAGATTTTCTTTGTTTTAAAATGAGTTAATTACTAATGTCAGAGGAAGAAAAAACTGAGATAACGTCTGTTTCAGTACTTTGTAGCGACAGAAATCTCAGGAAACACTTTCCATCAAATCTGGCAGCTGGATAACACAGAAACACACGAGCAACAACAAAATATGAGGATATTGTGTTTAAAATATTAAATCTTATATACTTAACCTGAGATGGACTTCCCTTTATAGGCGATCAAAACACTTGGAGTCTTACTGTCTTATATTTAATGACAGCTATATTTTCATTGTACTTGAAAACTGTTATATTAATGATTTTATAAAACTAATCCTTTGAGTGGTACTCCTCGGACAATAGCGCATTATATTTAGCAAGTTTGTACGAAGTTCCCGTCTGTATTTTAGCAGAGGATGAACGCTCTTTTTAAGGTAAATGGGCCATTGTGACGATGGAGACGTTTCAGAAGTTAACCCATGTCAGATTATGTGCATAGATTCAGCTTGAAAGGACTCCTTGTTTGTTTAGTTGTTTAACGGTTAATCACAGTGACTTAATGAGGTGTGGTGTGGTTAATTGGCAGACGGATGCCAACTTCAATCGTTGCCCTCACCTTAACTTAGCCGTGCCCACCTTGAGGAAGTCTTAATTCAAATTGCTCTTGGTATTATTTTACAAACTCGTTTTTGGAATGGGGACGTGCGCAGGACGGCAGCATGCATTGCCTCTTCCCAGTTACTTGTGACAAGATGGCGGTGGTAGCTCGGTCTGGATGACCGCAGTCTCCTTGGTGAATGGACTCGCAGTACCAGCAGTCACTCTGTAAACCCCAGCAATGTCAGTGCAAAACAAAACTCAACGTTCAAAGGACAAAGTTCAGAAGTGATGGTTTGCAAAAGTCTGAACTGTTGGTGATTACAGTTGGAAGTTCAGAAATGAGCTGCAAGGAACATGTTCGGCCTACACACAAGGAACTACTGTTGTTAGTTTATATCGTTCTATCTATGCCTTTTACCTAGTTTCTCCAGTGGTCATACTATGCAACAAGAGAGAATTATATCAGGGAGTGGAAATATGGGGAGTTATTCTTCCTTCACGTTTATACATTCATTTAATTCCCCTCCCAGTACTGTGGAGGTGAGATGCAACTATCTTTTCCATGCGTTACTTGTAAATAAACTGGTGACTCTGGTATATATTACAAAGAAGAATGTACAGTTTAGTCATACAAAAATAAAGACGGTACTTTAAGTGGCGAGTCCTTTCTTTAAAAATGAACATTGTCAGTAAAACATGCAAGGCCAAGGATTATCTGTGACAGAAGGGGGCACTTTTCCCCCAGAATCTTTTACCCAGACTGTTTGCGGGCCATCCAATTAACACAGATCATACTATACATGAGCACCATACACAACTGCAACAGGTTTAGTTTAGTTTAGTTTAGTTCAGAGAAACAGTGCGGAAACAGGCCCTTCGGCCCACCCAGTCCAAGCAGACCAGCAATCCCCTTACACTAACACTATCCTACACACACTTGGGGCAATTTTACCAAACCAATTAACCTACAAACCTGTGAGTCTTTGGAGTGTAGGGGAAACCTGGGCTCCTGGAGAAAAACCCTTGCAGGTCACAGGGGGAACGTACAAACTCCATACAGACAGCACCCATAGTCAGGATTGAACCCGGGACTCTAGCGCTGTGAGGTAGCAACCCCATCACTGTGCAACCATGCCGCCCAGGTAGTGCTGAGAGAAAAATGCCAGAGTACAGAATGTAGTTTACAGCATTGAATTGCTGCAGTTCCAATGCAGCTGCCAGTTCCAAAAAAGGCCAATGTCTGCAATAAGGTAGGTTGGAAGATCAGGACAACACCTGAGCTTATGGGAGGATGGTTCGGTCATCTGATAACAGAAGAGAAGCAGTTCCTGAATCTGATGGTAAGTGCTTTCAATTTTTTATATCTTCTGCCCAACAGACTGGGGTGAAAAAGGTCCTTGATCATGATGACTGCTTAAGTACTCTTACGCACCAGTGTGTAAACAGGCCCTTCAGTCCAACTTGCCCACACCGACCAACATGTCCCATCTACACTAGTCCCACTTTCCTGCGTTTGGGAGACAGTCTGAGAAGGGTCCCAACCCAAAATGTTACCTATTCCTTTTCTCCAGAGATGCTCTCTGACCCGCTGAGTTACTCCAGCTTTTTGTGTCTATCTTACATTGAAGTAACATCTTTCATTGTTTCAAGATGTCCAAAGCACTTCCTTCAATTAAATAATAGTCATAGAGTCAAACGGTGTGTAAACACGCCCTTCGGCCCAACTTGCCCACGCCGACCAACATGCCCCATCTACACTAGTCCCACCTGTCTGCTTTTGACCCATATCTCTCTAAACCTGACCTTGTCTACATACTTCTTAAACATTGCAATAGCACCTGCCTCAACTACCTCCCCAAGCCCGTTCCGTGCACCCACCACCCTTTGTGTAAAAACGTTACCCCTCAGGTTCCCATTAAACCCTCACATTAAACTGATGTCCCCTGGTTGTCCACTCCTCTGCTCCGGGCCAAAGACATGTTTTCAAATGTAAATAAAGTCATAACATTGGAAGCTTACTGGGCCATGCTTGCACAGGTTTCCACAGTTAACAAATGAATTAAAAGCTAAATCATCTAAATAAGGGCTAAATGCTGGCTGGGAGACTGGAAGGACGACCACGCATATATTTGAAATTAACCGATTGATTAAAAAAACCAGCATGGAAACAAACCCTTCGGCCCACCGACCATCAATCGCCCGTTCACACCAGCTCCATAGCAACCACAAAAAGACCCATAGGACTAAGAATCTGGATTCAATATTTCATCTGACAGAATGCTCTTCCCTCCGTCTCTCTGTACTGGGAGGTGAACTTATGACCCTCTGACTCAGGAGTGAGACTGATACCACTTGAGCCTTAGCCATCTAGGTCTATCAAAACAAGTGTGCAGCGTGATTCAGTGCAGGGTGAATATATATATATATATATATGTATGTATATATTGGGTAGTGTAAGAAAATAACTGCAGATGCTGGTACAAATCGAAGGTATTTATTTCACAAAATGCTGGAGTAACTCAGCAGGTCAGGCAGCATCTCAGGAGAGAAGGAATGGGTGACGTTTCGGGTCGAGACCCTCCTTCAGTCTGAAGAAGTCTGAAAACGTCACCTATTCCTTTTCTCCAGAGATGCTGTCTGACCCGCTGAGGTGCTACAGTTTTTGTGTCTGTCTGCAGGTTTTTGGTGTTGAAGCAGCAAGTGCCCCTGTCCAAAGTCCGCTCCTGTTAATGGCAGGAACAGATGGAGAAGTGCTGCTCTCAGCTCTGGTGCTGGTGTCAGTGGCAGGAGATCGAGGGAGAGACAGGTGCTCTCACGCACACATTAAAATCTGTACTTTGATATGTAACCCTAACTCAACTAACTATAGCAAATTATGTCCCTAGTGAAGAAAATGTCCGCAACTCATAAACTGAATATCAACATCAATAGCCACCAACTTAAATGCGTAGGAAGGAACTGCAGATGCTGATTTAAACCGAAGAGAGACACGAAAAGCTGTAGTAAATCAGCGGGTCAGACAGCATCTCTGGAGAAAAGGAATAGGTGACGTTTCGGGTCTGAAGTAGGGTCTTGACCCGAAACGTCCCCTACTCCTTTTCTCCAGAGATGCTGTCTGACCCGCTGAGTTACCCCAGCATTTTGTGTCTGTCTTCAGCCACTAACTTAAATGCTGGCATCCATTAGTAAATAAATAAACCAGCTCCTTCTAGGGTCTGGGATGCACAGAGAGGTTGAGTGGTGCACTTTAACACAGAGGTTGAGTGGTACACTTTAACACACAGAGGTTGAGTGGTGCACTTTAACACACAGAGGTTGAGTGGTGCACTTTAACACACAGAGGTTGAGTGGTGCACTTTAACGTGGGAGATTGGATGCAGAGTGGTTTGTGCAAGTTAATCAATCTATTTTTAAGGCCTTCGTTATCAGTCAAAAGGTCAATAGATCAAGCAGGAAAGTTAAAAGAGGGTGGGATGGCTCCGCCCACCTACCTCCACTACTCACTCTGTGGTGCACTGGTTTTATTTGTGGGCTTGGATCATGTAACGCCATGACAGCTTCAGACCTCAAAACACCATTGCTTGACGTCCTACCATAATGTTTAAATATACCCTCTCTCTCACTCTGATTACTATTTCAGCTGATCCCTTCTACACTTTATGTAGAAGTCAGTGGTTGCTGGTCACATACCTGCTGGTCTCAGTGAATGTGCAATGGGTTTAGCTTAGTTTAGTTTAGAGATACAGCACGGAAACAGGCCCTTCAACCCACCGACCAGCGATCCCCGCACACTAACTCTGGCGCTGTAAGGCAGCAACTCTACCGCTGCGCCACCGTGCCGCCTTGATGCTGGACATTATCCATTAGATTCCATTTTTCCTTTAGTTTCGTTTTGATTGGTTTAGAGATGCAACGCAGAAACAGGCCTTTGGCCCACCGAGCCCACACCGACCAGCGATCCCCGCACATTAACACTATTCTACACACAGTAGGGACAATTGACATTTATACCACACCAATTAACCTACAAACCTGTATGTCTTTGGATTTATTTATCAAAACAAATTGTTCATAATATTAAGATGCAACAAATATACATTTGCCTTGCAAGCTTCCATTATGCATGAATGGAATCAGATTTCTGCAATAGCTTTGCATACATAAGATAATTAGTTACATTAACCCCCAAAACCCATAGATTTAAAATAATTGGCAAAATAACCAGAGGTACCTATTCTTCATAAACAAAATGAAATGTTGTAATGTAGCATACACTGCCCGAAAGAAAAATAGAAAAAAGGTGCAGGAATAGGCCATTCGGCCCTTCGAGCCTTCGATTCAATATCATGGCTGATCATCCAAAATCGGTACCCCATTCCTGCTTTTTCCCCATATCCTGTGATTCCTTTAGCCCAAAAAGCTATATCTAACTCTCTCTTGAAAACATCCAGTGAATTGGCATCCACTGCCTTCTGTGGCAGAGAATTCCACAGATTCACAACTCTCTGGGTGAAAAAGGTTTTTCCTCATCTCAGTCCTAAATGGCCGACCCCCTTATTCTTGAACTGTGACCCCTGGTTCTTGACTCCCCCAACATGGGGAACATTTTTCCTGCATCTAGCAAATTCAGTAAAAGTTGAAAAATTGGACACAATTTTGAATGGCAACAATTGTAAGGAAGGAGATAGAACTGTTCCCAAACATTGATGCACCGGGTAAAATGCTTTCTATGGCGCTTCTGTAGAAGTTGGTGAAAGTTGTTGGGGACAAACTTACTGAGCCTTCTAAGGAAGTAGAGACGTTGACAGCAAAGCCCACGGGGCGATAGCTGAACTTGAAAAGCATTTAATCGCCAAAACTCAACAGCAGGCCATTGGGCGAAATAATGTCCTGCTGGGGATCAACAACACAACAGACCAGCAGAGTTTAGTATTCTCAATCAAGCATGGAAGAATAAAGA
This sequence comes from Rhinoraja longicauda, assembly GCF_053455715.1. Classification (NCBI taxonomy): domain Eukaryota; kingdom Metazoa; phylum Chordata; class Chondrichthyes; order Rajiformes; family Arhynchobatidae; genus Rhinoraja; species Rhinoraja longicauda. The sequence goes on from NC_135977.1 coordinate 10,389,220, forward strand.
CCACTTATACCCCAGACATTCCCCTTTCTCTCTCTCTCTCCCACCAGGCCGATGCAAAAGCATGAAAGCGCGATCCAGCAGATTCAAGGCAGCTTCTTCCCGTTTTAACTCTTGAACAGAATCAGAGGGTGGTGAATCTGCGGAATTCTTTGCCACAGAAGGGTGTGGAGGCCAAGTCAGTGGATATTTTTAAGGCAGGGATAGATAGATAGATTCTTGATTAGTACAGGTGACAGAGGTTATGGTGAGAAAGTAGGATAATGGCGTTCGGAAAGATAGATCAGCAATGATTGAATGGAGTAGACATAATGGACCGAATGGCCTAATTCTACTATCACTTACGACCTCTCATCTAAAGATGTATTCCTGCACCCCCAATCTACCGTATTGTGGCACCTGCATTTTTCTTTTAACCTGCACTTTCGATTATTCTGCATGGTGTCCTTTCTCTTTGCACTCTTGTCACCTGATGTACACATGTATGGTTTTGATTGGACTTGTGTATGGATTCTTTTATACTTGGATAACAAAGTTTAAAAATTATATCTTAGTACATGTGACAATAATAATAGTACCAAAAATTACAAAAATTCTGTGTAGTTAGTGTGGTGCCCTCTTGAGGTTAACATTTACACAACTAAAGAACCCAAAACTTCCAAATTACTGTAATCACTTACACATTACTCAATTGGATTAGGCCTATAATCACCCATTACCGCATAATTGTACGTCAGGACGAGAATTATCATTCTGCATCTATTTTACCACATCGGTCCTTCATTACATGTCAGAATATGTTCCTCTACACTTAACGAACAAAACCTTGGGTGTTGGAAGGAACTGCAATGCTGATTTATACCGAAGATAGACTCCAAAAGCTGGAGTGACTCAGTGGGTCAGGCAGCATCTCTGGAGAAAACTAGGTGACGTTTTGGGTCGGAACCCTTCTTCAGACTGAAAGTATAGGGGGGGGTGGAATAAACTAGAGGCGAGAAAAGGCCAGAACAAATCAGGGCTGGCAACAGATGACCTCAGGAAGGGTGGAGCCCACAATGACCCATTGTTGGCTGGGAAGGCGTGATAACAGGAGGAATACGTGGATGCAAACTGGTAGGATGACGAAGGTAGGTGGGGGGGGGGGGGGGGGGTGAAGGAAGGGAAATGCAGGAGTTACTTAAAGTTAGAGATATCAACGTTCATACTTCTTGGTTATAAGCTGCCCAAGAGGTTTATGAGGTACTGTTGTTTGATCATTATCCGTGGAGACATATGGATCCTCATCCAACCTTTGAGGGAATGAGGCCTCGACGGGAAAGTCCAAGCTTGAAGAACAGCGTAGTGCGTGAGCGTACAATAGCAACGACACGTGACAAATATGTAGTGACGATCGCTAAACTTAATTGGGCAGAAAGGTCTCATCAGGATATTTATTGATTGTCAGGTGAACATCAGCAAACAAGGAACTCCGCGGTAATCTGCTTCCCAATAAAGAGGCTCATAATTACCAACTAAGTACAACAGATACAGATTAACCTTGTACACCATTCATGACGGTTCAAACAATGAGCTGTCACACAATACAAATTCAATTTACATGATATTTCCGAGACTTAATCAAGAGAAAACCCAGTTGTCTTAAAAGCTGGAATTGACTGGATCAGGCCAGCTGGGATCCATGGGGATGTACAGGAGATGGGCAGGCTTGCTGGGATTCATGGGGATGTACAGGAGATGGGCAGGCTTGCTGGGATCAAAGAGGTGTACAAGATGATGGTCACGTACCTGGAATCATGGGGTGTAGAAGAAGATGGTCAAATAAAATGGAATCAATGGGATGTAAAAGAGACAGTCAGGCCAGCTGGGATCAAATGGGTGCAGAGGGATATGGTCAGGCTTGCTGGGATCAATGGCATGCACAAGAGATGGGCAGGTCAGCTGGGATTAATGGGGCAGCTCAAGAAGATGGGCAGGCCAGCTGGGATCAAAGGGGTGTAGAAGGAAATGCATCAGGCCAGCTGGATTCAAAGATGGTCAGGCCAACCGGAATGAATGGAAGTACAAGGAGATGGTCAGACCCTTCTGGGGTCAATGGGGTGCTCACGGAGATAGGGACAACTGACTGCTTGGGTGACAACGTGATGAATGATCCCTTGGACAAGACCACAGGGCAATGAGAGATAGAAGTGGGAGTACCGGAGTGGAAATTTACATTTGACAAAAATTAGAGAAGATAATATGGCTGCTGATGTTCTTTTGCAGCTTCTAGTGTTTCAGCGGGATGTGGTGACTACAACAATTGTATGGAGAGTGATTATCAACACTACTGCAGTACAATGGCGATTCCCAGACCATGGAATCCCTACATCACTGCTGGCACCAGGCCAATCCATTCAACACTGGGAACAGAGAGAGGGTGATCATGTCATTCCAACACCACAGAAATCTAGTTGCTGCCAGATACTAATTGCACGCAGAGTGGCCATTGCGGAGTGCAGCTGCCAATTATTGTGAGAGGCAGAGAGATAAGGAAGCGTGATATTCCAGCCCGTCTTCAATCACATTGGATTTTGTGTGTCCCTTATTTTCACTCTCGGGGGGTTTCCCCAATCTAATCACAGCTCCATTTATATATCGGTTTTCCCCCGAGAGTGGGAAATTGCAGAACAAGGAGGCGGCAGAGAAGAGAGGAGCTCCGTGATTCTCCGACACACACCAACTCCAGTCTGTGTCACAAACAAACAGAGTACTCCCCCTTCAACTCCATGCAAACGAACTTGTACACTAATGGAATGGAGTTGGACGTGCCTGAGCAAGGAATGGCTTGGTGGCGGGGGATTCGTTTTGGAGCCTCTTTGGCAGTCTGAGGGACCGTCGGAGGCTCTACACCTGACTGCCGATCATGGACATCCCCTTCTTGAACCAGAAAGCGGGGCAGACGGTCGGCTTTGCAGGGACAGATCCACCTGGACCTCTGCAGTTGCCGTTCCATTCAATCCCATCGAGATCCTTCTTAGCAAGTCCAGGACAATGAGCGCAAATGAGTGATTGCTGAGGGAAATGGAGCTTCCTGGTCGGACGGTGGGGGGGGGGGGATGAAGAAGCTTTCATGCAGATCAGATGGGCTTGTAGAGGAGAGTGGTGACATACTTCTTCTTGTAGCGATGGGTGGCGCTCAATACCATGACACCATCCTGCCAACAATCAAAAATACATGACAAGAGAAAAACAAACATCACGGCACAATTATACAGTACAATGTGCTTCAATGACACGAGATGGCTTTACACTATCTCTGATGTGGGACTACGTAGTAGTCTAGGGGAAACAATAGTCATAGAGCCGTACAGCGTGGAAACAGGCCCTTCGGCCCAACTTGCCCACACCGCTCAACAAGTCCCATCTACACTCGTCCCGCCTGCCTGCGTTTGGCCCACATTTTATCATATCCATGTACCATGTTCCATGCTTCTTAAAAAGTTTCGATAGTCCCTGTCTCAACTACCTCCTCTGGCTCAACCACCTCCATACACCCATCACCCATTGTGTGAAAAAGTTACCCTTCAGGTTCCTATTAAATCTTTCCCCCTTCACCTTATACCTATGTCCTCTGTTCTCGATTCCCCTACTCTGGGCAAGAGACTCTGTGTGTTTCCACATCTCTGTGGCTATTCCTCTTCTATTACAACTTTAAGCAAGTGATTTTTTAACGTCAGGACGCAGGGAAGGCAATAGTTCAGACAGTAGTGCAGCAGTTTGCAGCTCCCATGTCCTGGGCTCGATGTGAACCTGAGGTGCTGCTTGTGCACTGTCTACACATTCTCCCTGTGACCACACAAGATTCCCCCGGGATTCCCCTGGTTTGCTCCTACATCTCAAAGATACCACCGTACATTATTTGGCCATTGCAAATTGCCCTCAGTGGAGGTGCGTGGCAAAGGGGAGCTCACGGGTAAGTGAGGGAAACAAAATCGCAGTGGGATACGAGAGAGAAACGGCTTTGCTTTGCTGAAGCCCAACACAAACTCAACTTTCTCTTTTTAATTTCCTATTTGCTTCATTAAATTGAAATTAACAAAATGGTTTTATTTAAACCATGTTGTACAATAATTGGGAAACAAAACCTTTGAAATACATTGAGTTGTTCCAGTGAGTCCATAACAAGGGAGGGAGGGAGGGAAGGAGGGAGGGAGGCAAGGAGGCAGGGAGGGAAGGAGGGAGGGAAGGAGGGAGGGAAGGTGGGAGGGAAGGAGGGAGGGAAGAAAGTGGGAGGGAAGAAGGAGGGAGGGAGTGAGTGAGTGAGTGAGTGAGTGAGTGAGTGAGGGAGGGAGGGAGTGAGGGAGTGAGGGAGTGAGGGATGGTTTATTGTCACGTGTGACAAGTTACAGTAATATTCTTTGTTTTGCAGGGAATGCAGAGTCACTATGTAAAGGACGCTGACAATGATACAAAGTATCGCGTGCCAGGTCCCCCCCCCACCCTCACGGCACCCCCCCACATCGGCTCCTTATAGGGAATATAAGGATATCGGGAATTCCGGGTGGTGGATGGATCGGAAAGCAAAAGGGATGTAGACCACAGGGAGTAAAAAGTCAGCAGAATAAGTAGATGGGTTGGTAATGGGTGGGAGTGTTTGCTAAGCAGCTTAACTGAAAAGTGCAAACATTAAAGAGAAGGAACTGCCCCCCCTCGCACCGGAAAATGAAAGTGTGCAATACTGACCTTGATGGACAGAGCGTACAGATGGTTCAACATGACATGGTTTGGCTCCGGAAGCAATGCAGGGTCACACTAAGAGCAAGAGCAAACACGACAGGGTCAAGATAAGGTTCCCTCTGTAATGCCTTTTAATGTCTGTCAGCCGTGACCGGAGACCCAGAAACTACAGAGCTGCAACACCACACAACCCAGTGGCAAACAAAGCTCGAAGATAGACACAAAGTGCTGGAGTAACTCAGCGGGTCAGCCAGCATCTCTGGAGAGAAGGAATAGGTGCCGTTTCGGGTCGAGACCCTTCTTCAGGCTGATACCAAGCTCCTTGGCTGACTTTCGAAGGCCATCGGGCTAGCAGTCAGAAGAGGGGAAGAGAGTCATCCACTCAATTCTGGGCAGATAAATTGTTTGAGTGTAAACCGATAAGTTTGTGGCTTTTTCGCAGACCAAGAATCCATTTGGTAACAGTTTTTAAAATGAAACAATAGATGGATGTGGGCAAATTTACATTGTGATGGAGAGATTTTTTGCTAAGGCACAACAAAATGATTCCAGAATATCTTTGGCCCAACTTGTCCAAGCCATGCCCCATCTAAGCTCGTCCCTTTTGCCCGTGTTTGGCCTATATCCTTCTAAACCTTTCCTATCCATGTACCCATCCTAGTGTTTTTTAAATGCTGTAATAGTATCTGCCTCAACTATCTCCTCTGGCAGTTCGTCCCATATATCCATCACCCAGTGATAATGTTGCCCTCAGGTTCCTGTAAAATCTTGCCCCCCTCACCTTAAACCTACGTCCTGTGGTCTGTGATTCCCCTACTCTGGGTAAAAGGCTCTGGGCACTTGGATGACAGTGTACACAACCGCCCTGTGGCTGACAGAGGAAGGGCAGGTATACCTGAGTCACCTCACCAGGTGAAAGACAATCAGGAAGAAATGGTCAGAAGCAGCGAGTGCTTTCCCTTGCTGTGTGTGAGAGGAGGGTGATCCTCTGGGCCCTGCAAAGAAAACTTCGGCCTACTCAAAACTGGGCTCCTTCAAGGGCCTGGCGCACAGTGATGCGGTTTTCTGCCACTAACTTGGCCATTTACCACAGACACACACTTAAATCCGATCGCAATCCCTGCTTAATAGCTCCCAAAATCAGTTTAGTTTAGTTTAGTTTAGAGGTACAGCATGGAAGCAGGCCCTTCGGCCCACCGAGTCCGCGCCGACCAGCGATCCCCACAAATGAACACAAGCTGACACACACGAGGGACAATTTACACTTACACCAAGTATACAAACCCAAGCCAATTAACCTACAAACCTGCACATCTTTGGAGTGCAGGAAGAAAGCAAAGATCTCGGAGAAAACCCATGCGGTCACGGGGAGAACGTACAAGCTCCGTACAGACAGCACCCACACCCGGGATTGAACCCGGGTCTCTGGAGCTGCAAGCACTGTAAGGCAGCAACTCTACCGCTGCGCCACCGTGCCGCCCATGATGACAGTTAACCAAGATATTCTGATGAAGGATCTAAAGAAGGGTTCCGACCCGAAACGTCACCTATTCCTTCTCTCCAGAGATGCTGCACGACCCGCTGAGTTACTCCAGCATTTTGTATCTATATATTCTGATGGAAAACGGACTCATCGGGTTACAGTTTGACTGACTCAACTGATTGAAAGGTAGAGGATGGAAACAGCCCCTTTGTCCCATTGGGTCCATGCCGATCCTTGATCACCTGCTCATGCTTCTATGTTATTTAGATTTAGATTTAGAGATACAGCGCGGAAACAGGCCCACCGGGTCCGCGCCGCCCAGCGATCCCCACACATTAACACTATCCTACACCCACTAGGGACAATTTTTTTTACATTTGCCCAGCCAATTAACCTACATACCTGTACGTCTTTGGAGTGTGGGGGGAAACCGAAGATCTCGGAGAAAACCCACGCAGGTCACGGGGAGAACGTACAAACTCCGTACAGACGGCGCCCGTAGTCAGGATCGAACCCGAGTCTCCGGCGCTGCATTCGCTGTAAGGCAGCGACTCTACCGCTGCGCCACCGCGCACACTTCCGCGTCCACTCCCTGCACATTGGGGGGCAGTTACTCTGCAAACCCACGCGTCTTTAGGATGCGGGAGGAAACCAAAGCACCCAGGCGGGAGAACGTGCAAACTCCACACAGGCAGCACCCGAGGTCAGGATGGAACCCGGGTCTCTGGTGCTGTGAGGCAGCAGCTCTACCCGCTGCGCCACTTTGCCACCCAGTCATTCAGAGGACATAAGCATTGCTCCCAGTGAGCTAAACCTTAACCGATCCCATAAACAGTCGACATCAACTGGTGTCAAACATCAGGTTGCTGCAGGTCATAGACAGCGATGGTTTGCACTCACTGAAATGCCCGTGTCCTTGTTGAGGATGACCTGGAGAAGGTGCGGTGGCAGTATCGGCGGCGTTTTAATCTTCTCCTCTACTTTGTACACGTATGGATCCTGATGGTACGGGCCAGGGGGAGAACTCGAGAGATCTATTTTAAAAAATCATCATCTGCGTTGAGATCAATAAAGGAAGACTTGACAGCAGCTAAAAAAGTTTAAAGAAAACAAGATGCAGGGGGGAGCAACAGAAACTGGTCAGACTGAGGGGTGGGGGGGGGGGGGGGGGGGAGGGGCAGGGATTCCAAAAACAAGTTCAAGAAACACTTTTGATTAATTCATTTCCAGTTCAACAAGGAATAAAGTGTTGCTGAATTTTGCATATTTTTGATGAAAGAGATGGGGAGAGGTGTTCTCAGAGATGGAGGGAATTGGAATAGATTAACAAATAATATAAATTAAAAAAACTCTAAAGCCCTTTGTAAACTGAAAATATTAAAAATGTAGTCAAATTAAAAGCAAAGCCTGTGGGAGACCAACACAATAAAAATGACTTGTGTTTAGTTTAGGGATGACTACTTGGGTTTCCCAGGGTGCTCCGCTTTCCTCCCACATTCCCCAGAGGTGCAGGTTTGTGGGTTAATTCGCAGTCGTGACTTGTCCGTAAATAAGCTCTTAACCTCTCAACCCGCACGTCTTTGGGATGAGGGTGGAAGCTGAAGCACCTGGAAGAAACCCATGTGGTCACAATGAGAGGCAAACTACACCCGGGCAGCACCAGAGGTTAGGATTAAATCCAGCTCGCTGGAGATCATAGGCAGAAGCTGTGCTACATTCGGGAAAAGTCACGGCTTTAGAGTAGTGAGATTTTCTATAAATGTACAAAGTGCGTGGGAATTCAGTTGAGTGGAGAGCCTGGAGGAGTTGGGCTGACTTTAGACCTTAGAGATACAGCGTGAGAAAACAGGCCCTTCGGCCCACTGAGTCTGTGCAGTGATCACCCGTACACAAGTTCTATCCTACACACCAGGGACAATTTACAATTTTACCGAAGCCGATTAACCTACAAACCTGCATGTCTTTGGAACGTGGGAGGAAACCGGAGCACCCGGAGAAACCCCACGCGGACACAGGGAGAACATGCAAACTCCGTACAGACAGCACCCGTAGTCAGGATGGAACCCGGGTCTCTGGCGCTGCAAGGCAGCAACTCTACTGCTGCGCCACCGTGCCGCCCCAAGACCCTCAGAGTGGAAAATGTTAAGAGGAGATTTGATTCAAAACGATAAGAAACAAATAAGAAAACGTGGCAACTGGAGGATATTTACATCCACTCTGGTTCTTCTGCCAACCTCCTCAGGGAAGGTGTTTTTAATAACACAGCAATCTATCGTGACTCAGCTGCTGAAGGCGTTGCGGAAGCAGATTCAAATGCAGTGCTCAAAGAAAAGGATTGAATGAAGACAAAGTGGGGATAGAGCAGGTGTGTGGAACGCACTGGAAAGCTTTGGTCAGGAGCAAGGAGATAATGAGCTGGAGTTTGCTCCTGCTGCATCGTTCTTAGAAACATAGAAAACACTGAAAACAGGTGCAGGAGTAGGCCATTCTGCCCTTCGAGCCAGCACTGCCATTCAATATGATCATGGCTGACCTCATTCCTGCTTTGTCCCCATATTCTCTGATTCCATTAGCCCTAAGAGCTAAATCTCTTGAAACACACTCCAAACACTGCACTTCTTTCGTGACACACAGAGCAGGACTCTTCCCCATCTCATCACATTTCTCCCCTCGTTCATCGGACTCACCGGACATGTCCGAACATTTCTGCGAATCCACCATCAGGGCATCAAACACCTGGAAGTCAGTCTGCTGCACCTGGATGACGTTGTTGATTGTGCCGAGCTGGCTGGTGGTGACGGGCTGTTGGGACAATCACATTACAGGACTTACAAGGCCAAGTTTGCCATAACTCCACCCAACCACCCAGGGGATATGGGCCAAAGGCAGGCAGGTGGGACGAGCGTAGATGGGTGGGTGTGGGCAAGTTGGGCCGAAGGGCCTGTTCCCACACTGCAGGACTCTACGACCCCAGCGAGGGCTTTCTGTTGAACTGGTCTAACCAACTGCAAGATTAAATACTCCTGGGTCTCTCTCTACACTCAATAACAGAAGACAGCTTGAAGCATCTCTACAAATTCTTCACCTTACCCACATCACAAAAATAGCCTAGAGTTCCCATAATATGGGTGATCGTACCAGTACCACATCCAATTCCACAAGAGTGTCTAGCATATGCATATTTGCTGCATGTTTTGGTTCTTTGTCATTAATGAATCATACCTCTGATGTATCGTGAGTCCACTGACCGTCCACATAGAACTTGTACTGATGTTCACCCTCTGGAAGATCCAGAATTGCCACAAAGTTATTCTGGCTGTGGGAAACAAGGGGAGAGGAGCGGGTCAGCGCGTGAATTGAGAAGTTTCTGACGCAGCCGAGACTACGGTGAGTAAATATCATCTCTGCCATTGAAGTAGGGCGAAGATCGCTTTCGGTGGGCAGCTGTAGGTGGGGCTGCTGCAGCCTGCCTCACAGTTCCAGTGGAGTGGTGAACGAGTGTGGAGGAGGCTTTACTCCCTGTGACCACACGGGTTTGCCCGAGGTGCTCTGTTTCCTCCCACATCCCAAGGATGTGCTGGCTGTTAGGGGTAACTGGCTACTGAAAAATGGCTGGCAGGCGAACCAGGGGATGTGTCGGAAGGAAATGCAGATGCTGGTTTACACTGGAGGCAGACGCAAAATGCTGGAGTAACTCAGCGGGACGGGCAGCATCTCTGGAGGGATGTTTTGGAAACGTGAGAGAGGGTGGGTTACAGGGAAATGTGCGAGAATGGGCTTGATGGATTTCTGCACGATCCATGATACGTCAGATAGAAATACAAGACACACAGCGCTCGTTAAACGGTCGAGTACAGCTGACCCTGACGGTAAATGCAACTGGAAGAGCAAAGTATCTTTGTCCCTTCGACCATGTTAGTGGACAGTTGTGCAAAGAAATAGCAGATGGGAAATCTTAGAGAGATATTTTGGGCAGGAGATAGAAACAGACTCAGAGTTGGTGATTCCAACTAACGTGAAATCTGACTTACATAAAATCTGCCTTGCGTAAGGGGATTAACACCTATGTAAGTCAGGGAATGCCTGCATCATGTAGCATCACAGCTCGTTCAAGGACCCCCTTGCCCATAATTGCATTAAGCATTTCAACATTTCTATGCCTACCACCATTAATGCAAACGAAAATTGTCCTGCCTTATTGCCTGTACTTGCTCACAAGATAACGTCTTCCTACCTGCATATACTATTCCAGTTCTCAGTCTGGCTTATAGTTTTAGTTTTAGAGATACAGCGCAGAAACAGGCCCTTCGGCCCACCGAGTCTGCACCGACCAGCGATCCCCGCACACTAACACAATCCTACACACACCGGGGACAATTTACATTTATACCAAGCCAGTACAAACCTGCACGTCTTTGGAGTGTGGGAAGAAACCGAAGATCTCAGAGAAAACCCACGCGGTCACAGGGAGAACGCACAAACACCGCACAGACAGCACCCGTAGGCGGGATCGAACCCAGGTCTCCGGCGCTGTAAGTGCCGTTGCGCCACCGTGCCGCTTTCTGTGCAGAGTATCGGTCCCCTGTCCCAATCTCACCCCTGTTCTCTGGTGAGCATCGCGTGGGACAGCTTGCACCCTTGCCAAACCTACAGGGAGGAGGAGTTCCCTGGAGAGGCCTACCTTCTGGTGAGTGGGATTTTGTTGGTCCAACCGTTGAAGGATCCGGAGATAAAGACTTCCTTCCCGCCCCCTTTCCACCGGAACACCGTCGGACGAGCCTCCTTGGAAGTCTTGTCATTCACTTCCCGGTCCTGTTGCCAGGCAAGGAACTCATCCCTCTCCTGTGGGCCCTTGAAAGCAGAAGATTCATTCAATCACCACCTTATTTCAAACTCAGCTTTGAGTTGTTTTTCCTTTCCACGTCAGCCAATAAAGGGATAATTATCTGGAGTAATGGAAAAGAGAACAGAACAATCTAAAGTATAGCGAGAGTAAACTATCAGAGGTGCATGGGTAGCTTATGACCACCTCATAAACCACCTCAGTAGTTTAGGTACTGAACTACTCAGAGCTCAGAACTACTCAGAGGGTGAGGATTCCGCGATTCTTTATCCTGGAGGGTTATGGAGGAGTTATACAACACTGGGGATATTTAAAGAGGGGAAATAGATCCATTTTTGAAAGATCAGGGAATTGAGGACTTTAGCGAATAGGCATAGTTCAGGTGGAGGCTAGAGGCAGACCAGCCATGTTGAATTATAGGGTAGGTTTGAAGGGCTGAGTGGTTTATTCCTACTCCTTGTTTTCTTCTGCTCTTGTGTTATTAGCGATCAGGCCATGGATTGAAGTGGGGATGCGAGTCAGCCATTTTCCAATTCCCTGGCATCGTCACTGGGAGATCACAGGCAGTTTGTCTCCAATCTCTACCCCTCAGAAGGCTGTGGAGGCCAAGTCCATGGATAGTTTTACGGAGGAAATAGATAGATTCTTGATTAGTACGGGTGTGAGGGGTTATGGAGAGAAGGTGGGGGAATGTGGTTTAGAGGGGAAGGAAGATCAGCCATGATTGAATGGCAGAATAGACTTGATGGGCCAAATGGCCTCATTTTGCTGTTAGAATTTATGAACTGTCACCCATCTGCAATCTGATCAGTATACCATCCAGCTTGGCGTAATGGACAAATATGAATAATGTTGCTGTCTGACCGCTGATAGCTGCTCACCATGCCCTTGCTAAGTGTAGACCAACCTGCCACCATCAGCGCTCTTAGTGCAAGTCAGAGGAAGGATATTATCTTCCAGAAAGTAACAGGTTGGCAAGCAGAGTAGGGAGCCCGGAGAACAGGGTGAGGTCGGGGCAAACATTAAAACCCTTTGTGAAGATACCAGTTCTTTGATCTCCTCGGCATGAAAGATGTCCGCATCTTCAGGACTGTCCATCAGAATCTTCAGACGGTCGTGCTCTTTGGTGTGAATGGTGCTGCCGGTGCCGTCTCTGCGAGGGGTCTTGTGACCCCCTTGCCGCTCCAGCGCAGCTCGCTCGCTGCTCGTGTTGCCCATCCTTTAAATGTTCAGTGAAGCCCACTGGAATACAAAGGGGCAAAGTTGTGGTGACAAAGGCTTTCGGCATGAACCTGATCTCCCGGGTACTCAACACTTTAACTCCCCCTCCCATTCTCACACTGACCTTTCTGTCCTGGGCCTCCTTCATTGTCACAGTGAGGCCCAGTGCAAATTGGAGGAATAGCACCTCATATTATGCTTGGGCAGCTTACATCCCAGCAGTATGAACAATGACTTATCTAACTTCACGTAACCCTTGCTTTCCCATTCTCTTCATCCCTCCCCCTTCCCAGTTCTCCGACCAGTCTGAATGTCCCCGATTACATTTTATTTCTATTTGCTTTGTTGTCACCTTCTCCGAGCTAACAATGATCAATTCTACAATTTCCTTGAACCTCATCTCTTCTCGTATCTCGTTTTCACACCTTACCCTTCCTTATTTCTGCATCTCCCTCTCCCCTTTCAGTCTGAAGGAGGGTCTCGACCCAAAACATCACCCATTCATTCTATCCAGAGATGCTGCCTGTCCCGCTGAGTTAATCCAACATTTTGTGTCTGTCTAAGGCTTTCGGCACATTGGCCTTCATCAGTCAGAGTATTGAGTACAGAAGTTGGAAGGTCATGCTGCAGTTACCTAAGACGTTGGTGAGGCCACATTTAGAGTATTGTGTTCAGTTTTGGTCACCATGTTATAGGAAAGATGTTGTCAAGCTGGAAAGGGTAGAGAAGATTTACGGGGATGTTGCCAGGACTCGTGGGCCTGAACTCTAGGAAAAGGTTGAGCAGACTAAGCCTCAATTCCTTGGAGCACAGCAGGATGAGGGATGATCTTATAGAGGTGCAAAAAATTATGAGAGAAATAGATCAGGTGGACAAGCCCTCTCTTGCCTAGAGTAGGGAAATTGAGAACCAGACGACATAGGTTTACAGTGAGGGGGAAAGATTTAATAGCAACCTGAAGGGTTCTAATTCCCAATTAAAGTCATGTTATAACATTGTAGAACAGCACAGTGGTGCACCTAGTGGTGTTGCTGCATCACAACGCCAGAGACATGGGATGGATCTTGACCTCAGGTGCTGTCTGTGTGGAGTTTGCATGTTCTCCGTGACCCAACTTGTATTCCAAAAAGACCTTGTGTTATAGAAAATTATGTTATAAAAACAATCATGTCTAAGAGATAAAAGTACTTAATGACCTAATAGAGTTAGGGGCCATAGAGTTTCAGACTCACATGACTGTGGGGCCAGGTTCAGCTCAAACTCCATCATCAAGTTTGCTGATGACACTGTGGTGGTGGGCCGGATCTCCAACAACGATGAGAAGGCCTACCGGGAGGAGGTGGCTGATCTGGCACTCTGGTGTCAGGACAATAGCCTCCTCTTGAATGTCACTAAAACAAAGGAGCTGATTGTGGACTTCAGAAGGGCTAAACATCCAAGGACGTACACGCCACTCGAGATAAATGGGTCTATTGTGGATAGGGTGAGCAGTTTCAAATACTTGGGAGTCCGCATCGCAGAGGATCTGACGTGGGCAACGCACATTGCCGCACTGGTGGGTAAGGCTAAGCAGCGCCTTTACCACCTTAGACAACTGAGGAAATTCAGAGTGTCGCTGAGGATCCTTCATTGCTTCTACTCTGGGGCTGTAGAGAGCATCCTGTCCGGCAACATTACAGTCTGGTTTGGGAACAGCTCTGCCCAGGACAGGATGGCCCTGCAGAGAGTAGTGCGTTCGGCAGAATGCACCATGGGAACTACACTCGTCCCCCTGCAGGACCTATACATCAGGAGGTGCAGATCCAGAGCAAGCAAGATCATGAGGGACCCCTGCCACCCCAGCAACGGACTGTTCCAGATGCTACGATCAGGCAAACGCCTCCGCTGTCACGCTGTGAAAACGGAGAGGATGAGACGGAGCTTCTTCCCACAGGCCATCAGGACTGTCAACTTTTATAACCCCAGAGACTAAATTTTTGTCTACACTTTTTGTGCTATGTTTAGTAACTTATTAACTTTATTTATATGCTGTAACTGTAATTCTTTTTGTGCACAACCCGCAGGCATTGCCACTTTCATTTCACTGCACATCGAGTATGTGTATGTGACAAATAAATTTGACTTGACTTGACTTGACTTGACTTGACTTGACAATTGTTCCCCACGTTATTTTTTCAAAAATGAAGATCCTTTCAATGACAATAACTTTACTTTTGTTGCATTGTTAACTAGAGTATCGTTGGACAAGTGTCAAAGATGTCAGGGCTTATGGGGAGAAGGCAGGAGAAAGGGGTTGAGAGATAAAGATACGTTAGCCAGGGCAGGTGGAGATACATTAACCAGGTGGAGCAGTGGTAGAGCTACTGTCTTACAGCGCCAGAGACCTGGGTTCGATCCTGACTACGGATGCTTGTCTGTACGTTCTCCCCATGACCTGCATGGGTTTTCTCTGAGATCTTCGATATAATCCCACACTCCAAAGACGTACAGGGTTGTAGGTTAATTGGCTTGGTATAAATGTAACAATGCACACTTGCCCCTAGTGTGTGTAGGGCAGTATTAATGTGCGGGGATCACTGGTCGGTGTGGACTCGGTGGGCCAAAGGGCTTGTTTCCGTGCTGTAGCTCTAAACTATAAACTGATTGCGGCACGGTAGCGCAGCGGTAGAGTTGCTGCTTTACAGCGAATGCAGCGCCGGAGACTCAGGTTCGATCCTGACTACGGGTGCTGTACTGTAAGGAGTTTGTACGTTCTCCCCGTGACCTGCGTGGGTTTTCTCCGAGATCTTCGGTTTCCTCCCACACTCCAAAGACGTACAGGTATGTAGGTTAATTGGCTGGGTAAATGTAAAAATTGTCCCTAGTGGGTGTAGGATAGTGTTAATGTACGGGGATCACTGGGCGGCACGGACTTGGTGGGCCGAAAAGGCCTGTTTCCGGCTGTATATATATGATATGATATGATATGATATGATTGAATGGCGGAGTAGAGTTCACAGGCTGAATGACCTAATTCTGCTCCTATAACTTGTGAACTCATGAAGAAGTGATTGCTTGTCAATTTTCATGGCCACACATGGTTAAAGTAGCAGCTGTGTTCTTAAGAGACATTGGTGTCCGATTACTGAAGGGAGGTTACATGGAAACAGTCACCCCCCCCTCCCCCCTCGACTATAATGTTTAATTCCATAACAGCTTTTTTCTCCCCGCTAGTCAACCGAAATAAACTTTTAAGACGTTCTAATTCCCAATTAAAATCATGCGATAACATTGTAGAACAGCACAGTGGTGCATCTAGTGGCGTTGCTGAGGCATGGGATGGAGCTTGACCTCGGGTGCTGTCTGTGTGGAGTTTGCATGTTCTCCATGACCCAGTGGATTCCATCGCGTGCGGGCTTGTAGGTTGATTGGCCTGAACAAAATTGCTCCTAGTGTGTATGGAATGGATGAGAAAATGGAATAACATAGAACCACTATAAGCGGGTGATCGATAATAAGCCTGAACTCTGTGGGCCAAGGTGCCTGTTTCCATGCTCTATCTCTAAATTAAACCAATATGGTCCACTTATTGCCAACAGTATTCCTCAACTTATAACTCACATTATATCCAATTTTGGTTATGGAAACACTTGTTATAGCAAAACCATCTGTTAGTTGTTGGAGCATGAGGGAAGGGTGTGAAGAGGGTAAAGAGAACTTGGGCAGAGATGGAGACAAGGGAGAGATGGTGGATGGAGGAGGGAAATGAAACCAGGCTAGGGTGGGAGGACCAGGTCCTGGGGGGGGGGGTGAATGGAGAGAGTGTCATGGGATGGGGAGACCATGCAGCAGGGACGGGGAGCGAGAGACAATGTGGAGGGCAGGAGGGTGGGGAGACAGTGTTTTGCGGAGGGGTGGGGAAAGAGTGTCAAGGGAGGGGTGAGAAGGGGATCGCAGCCTGAAGGCGGGGGGGGGGGGGGTTTGTGGGGCTGGGGGAAATAACTTGTTATGTGGGAAGGGGAGGGGTGGGGAGAGAGAGAAGGGGCTCTTAGAGCCTGAAGGGAGAGGGGTGGAGGTGGAAACCTTGTTCGGGGAAACCCAGTTGTGACTGGAGGGACCATATCGTGGGTGGGTGACGGTGTCTCGGCGGCTGGGGGGAGGGAGTGGGGAAGTGAGGGGGAGACTGTGTGTGGGGGGGGGGGGGTTTGGGGAGTCCATGTTGTGGCTGGGCGGTGTGGGGTGGGGCGGGGGAGACAGTGTAGGGGAGGGGGAGACAGTGTTGGGGAGGGGGAGACAGTGTTGGGGAGGAGGAGACAGTGTTGGGGAGGGGGAGACAGTGTTGGGGAGGGGGAGACAGTGTTGGGGAGGGGGGGACAGTGTCGGGGGGGGGTGTTTGGGGAGACCATGTGGTGGCTGGCGTTGTAGGGTGGGGAGGGGAGGGGGAGACAGTGTCGGGGGGGGGTGTTTGACAATAGGTGCAGGAGGAGGCCATTCAGCCCTTCGAGCCAGCACCGCCATTCTATGTGATCATGGCTGATCATTCTCAATCAGTACCCCGTTCCTGCCTTCTCCCCATACCCACTGACTCCGCTATCCTTAAGAGCTCTATCTAGCTCTCTCTTGAATGCATTCTGAGAATTGGCCTCCACTGCCTTCTGAGGCAGAGAATTCCACAGATTCACAACTCTCTGACTGAAAAAGTTTTTCCTCATCTCCGTTCTAAATGGCCTACCCCTTATTCTTAAACTGTGTGTTTGCCCCTTGTTCTGGACTCCCCCAACATTGGGAACATGTTTCCTGCCTCTAACGTGTCCAACCCCTTAATGATCTTATACGTTTCGATAAGATCTCCTCTCATCCTTCTAAATTCCAGTGTATGCAAGCCCAGTCGCTCCAGTATTTCAACATACGACAGTCCCGCCATTCCGGGAATTAACCTAGTAAACCTACGCTGCACGCCCTCAATAGCAAGAATATCCTTCCTCAAATTTGGAGACCAAAACTGCACACACACAGTACCCCAGGTGCGGTCTCACTCGGGCCCTGTACAACTGCAGAAGGACCTCTTTGCTCCTATACTCAACTCCTCTTGTTATGTAGGCCAACATTCCATTGGCTTTCTTCACTGCCTGCTGTAGTGCCCTTTGGGGAGACCATGTTGTGGCTGGGCGGGGTGGGGGGGAGACAGTGTCGGGGGCCCCTCCCCCTCTCCCCCTCCCCCCCTCCCCCCTCCCCCTCTCCCTCTCCCCCTCTCCCCCTCTCCCCCTCCCCCTCTCCCCCTCCCCCTCCCCCTCTCCCCCCTCCCCCTCTCCCCCTCTCCCCCTCTCCCCCTCCCCCCTCTCCCTCTCCCCCGCGACGGCCTGGAGTCGCCGCCCGCTGTGGGTCGTGGGCCCGGGGCCCGGGGCCCGGCGACCTTGGGCTGCTCCGCCTGGAGGACATACATTCACTCACTCACCCACTGTCGCCGCCACTCCTCCCCCCGGACACTATTCGCTGGCACACCGCCCTCCCCATCCGTCCGCCAATCAAAGCCGCCCGACCCCGTCCCTCCAGACAAGCGCTCCCCGGAACACCGGCGCCTCGATCAGTGGGGCCGGAGCTCAGAGCACCAGACTGACCCAGACTCAGGAGTGTTTCATTGTCCTGTGTCCCAGGCAGAACAATGAGATGCTCACTTGCAGCAGCAGCAACTACGAATAAAATGTAGTAGAGAAAAGGTTGATGGAATAAGAAAAAGAACAAATCCCGTCTATAATGGAGAAGACAGTAAAAAGTTTGGGAAGTTGGGATAACAGTACGTCTCAACCCAGAGGCAGCATCTCTGAAAGAGATCTCTTCTCTCCAGAGATGCTGCCTGTCTCGCTGAGTTACTCCAGCATTTGGGGTCTATCTTTGTATGACACTGAACAGGTTCAACAACTTTGAAAATATGTTATTGTCAGGTTAGAAAGGATAGAGAAGTCAGGGCTTCCAGGCAAGTTGAAGTTGTGCTGTTTGCAGTTTGATGTGGCCATTGACAGTGTATGAGGTGCCAATTTCTAAGGAGGAAAGGGTAGAGAGATTGGTTAGTTCATATGTTAGGAAATGGTTGGGAGTTCCACAGTGTCTTAGTAACGTGACTTTCTATGGGGAAAGGTATTCTCCATTCAACATTGTCTCGCCGAACAGAGGAGTTGAAGTGTGCTACGGTGAGGTTTGAGGTCACTTTAACTATTCAGACTGGGTGAGGATAAACTTAGTATTCAAGCGAGGTGGGTTTTCTTCACAGTACTCAGAGTGGAGGCTGTTACTGTAACCATGTCCAGGTTACTAAAACGGTATTCACACCAGAGCATTTCTAAACAGTTCTGATGAAAGGTCAACAACCTGAATGTTAACCACCTCTAAATCCTTTCCCACCCAAACCACCATCTCCCCAGGTGATTTCCCCTGCAACCACAGGAGATGTAACACCTGTCCCCATACCTCCTCCCTCGACTCAGTCCAGGGACCCCAACAGTCCCTTCAGATAGAGATTCACTTGCACCTGCTCTAACCTAAGATAGACACAAAATGCTGGAGTAACTCAGCGGGACAGGCAGCACCTCTGGATAGGAGAAATAGGTGATGTTTCAGATCGAAACCCTTCTTCAGACCTCATCTACTGTATCAGTTGTTCTTGGTGTGGACTCCTATATATCGGCGAGACCAAACGTAGACTGGACGATCATTTCGCTGAACACCTACACTCAGTCCGCCTTGGCCTACGTGATCTCCCGGTTGTCGAACATTTTAACTTCCCTTCCCATACTGACCTTTCTGTCCTGGGCCTCCTCCACTGCCAAAGTGAGGCCAAATGCAAATTGGAGGAAGAGCACCTGATTTTTTGCTTGGGCCGCTTATAACCCAGCGGTATGAATATTGATTTCCCTAATTTCAAGTAACCCCTGTATTCCCTCCTTCTCTCTGCCTCTCCTCCAACCTAGTCATCCTGCCAGTTCCACTGTTCACATCCATATGTCCCTTTGTTATAGACACAAAATGCTGGAGTAACTCAGCAGGACAGGCAGCATCTCTGGAGAGAAGGAATGGGTGATGTTTCGGGTTGAGACCCTTCTCCCTTTGTTATCACCTCTTCCACAGGCAACAATGGACCATTGTGGGCTCCACATTTCTTTGGTCGTCGGTGCCAGCTCTGAGTTGTTCTGAACCTTTTCATACCACTGGATTCTCTCTCCCGACTCTCATCCTGAAGGGTTTCGACCCGAAACGTCACCTATTCCTTTTCTCCAGAGATGCTGCCTGACCCGCCGAGTTACTTCAGTATTTTATGCCTTATCCTCCATCTCCAAATAGATGTTTGATCTGCTGTGTGCTTCCAGCAGTTGCTGTATTAATGCAGATTTACCACAAATGCAGCATTTTGCTATTGGATTATGAACACAGAACAATAGAACAGTTCAGCCGAGGAACATGCCCTTCGGTGCATAATATCAGTGCTGAAGATGATGCCTGCTTAAACTATTCTCCTCTTCCTCCCCATGGTCCATATCCCACCGTTCCCTGCATATCCATGTGCCGATCCTAAAGCCTCTTAAATGTCGCTGTGGTATCTGCCTCCATCTCCACCATTGGCAGCCACCACTCAATGTATAAACTTCCTCTCACATCTCCTTTAAACATTCCTTCCTTACCTGAAAACAATGCCTTTTAGTCTTTGACCTTTCCTTCCTGGAAATAAGGTTGTGACTGTCTACCCTATCTGTATCTCTTATAATTTGTATACTTCTATGAGGTCTCCCTTCAGCCTCAAACAATCTAGAGAAAACAATCCAAGTTTGTCCCACGTCTCCTTATAACTAATATCCTTTAATCCAGGCAGAATTCTGGTAAACCTCTTTTTGCCCCCTCATCAAAGCATCCACATCCTTCCTGTAATAGGGTGACCAGAACTGCACACAATGCTCCAAATGCAGCACAAAGCCAAAGTTTTATAAAGCTGCAACATGACTTCTGTACTCCTATGCACAGTGCCTCGACCGATGTAGGCAAGCATACCAGATGCCTTCTTTATTGTTCTATCCACATGTGTTACCAGTATTCACAGGGATGGGCTTTCACTGTAATAATATTAATGGTATTCAGACATGGGGTGTGTGCTCTGATAGGGGTGGCATAAAGAGGATGGGTGCACTAATTTAACATTATTCCATTTAATGGGAATGAGGGAAAGTGGGAGCTTTTACTTATTAGGATACAGACTGGAGTAGATGCAACCCTTTAAAGCTGCACTCATTTTTCTGTTACATTATTTTCAATCGTAGTACAAAGTCTTACAGTGTGGAAACAGGCACTTGCCCACACCGGCCAACAGGTCCCATCTACACAAGTCCCACCTGTCTGTGTTTGGCCCATATCCCTCTAAACCAGTCCTATCAATGCAACAGTCTAAATGTTTCTTAAACATTGCGATAGTACCTGCCTCAACTACCTCCTCTGGCAGCTCATTCCATACATCCACCATCCTCTGTGTGACAAGGTTACCCCTCAGGTTCCTATTAAATCTTTCCCCCCTCACCTTAAACCCATGTCCACTGGTTCTCGATTCCCCATTTCTTGCCAAGAGACTTTGTGCGTCTACCCGATCTACTCCTCTCATGATTTTGTACACCTCTCTAAGATCATCCCTCATCCGCCTGCACTCCAAGGAATAGAGTCCTAGCCTGCTCAACCTCTCCCTGCAGCTCAGACTCTCGAGTCCTGGTAACATCCTGGTAAATCATTTAACTGACTAAATGTAGTTATTAGTTTATTCTGTACAAGTCCTTGGTACTTACTTAACATGTGTGGGTTTCAGATCAACAGAAAGGACAGACATTCATAGGTTACAGTTCAAGAAGTGCTTAGAGAACATATTTAGGTCATTCACAGTTATCCTTGTTAGATTCTTCTTCTGGTTTCCTCTCCCTGACAATATCCAGCAGGCATGGTCTCTGGGTGATTCTTCTCTTTCCTAATCCAGGAATCATGGAGCTAATTTAATTCACATTCATGGTTTGACTTGAAGCTGAAACCTACAGCAATAGTTTAGAATAGTCGGAGAGTCCAGAGACGACATAAGTTGAACAATTTAATCAATAACGAAAATGAAAGAACATTACAGTTTGAGAGTGGGCCGGTATTCAGTCAGTGCAGGACAAACCCACATTATTCAAGGTTTTTAGTTTAGTTTCAGTTTAGTTTTGAGGTACAGTACAGAAACAGGCCCTTCGGCTCACCGATCCCTGCAGTGAGTGCATGGCTATATCACCATCTAGTGGTGGTAAGTGGTGACTGCGGATGCCAGAAAGTACCCAGAGTTAGGGCAGCACCTGGGTAACATGTGGAAACATGCACTTGCCTGCCGAGTCCAAGCCATTCATTAACTTGCGCCAATTCCATTTATTCCCCCACGTCCCAGCCACTCCTTGCAGATTTACACACGGGGAGCGATTTACAAACCTGCACATCTTTGGGATGTGGGAGGAAACCAGAGTGTTTGGAGGAGGCTCCCACAGTCACAGGGAGAACGTTTTTTGTCCTGGTAGTCACAAAATACAACAAATCGCAGCTTTTGATTCACTGCTGCCAGCAATCTTCATCAACTGGTCATTCACAAACGCAGACCCAAGCCCGGGAAAGCATGAGACCTCTGGGAGCCACGTGTCCAGATTACCTGCTCCTCCCAAGGATGATGCACTGTTGAGGGGATCGAGAATTTCAATGGGCAAAACGTGAATTTGCCTTCAAGCTAGATGTTTGCAGTGCACACTGCAGCCCGGTGTGTGCAGGTATATATATCCTTTTCATCTCCAATTAGAGCCACTGATTTCAAACTGATGCCCCCAGTATCAGTCTGCAAAGTGGAAACAATCTGCTGGAGAAGCTAATCACCCACTCTCACATGCCCTGCTACAGCCACGTATGGGCCATGTACGGGCAGTGATTGTACGGGTGTCAGGGGCTATGGGGCGAAGGCAGGAGAATGGGGTTGAGAGGGAAAGATAGATCAACCATGATTGAATGGTGGAGTTGTCTTGATGGGCCAAATGGCCTAATTCTGCTCTTAGATCTGATGAAACACGAGCCAGCTTTGTCTTCTGGATGATGGGGGAGAGGGTAGAATGGGGGAGAGTTTGGGGGTGTGCTACGGTGGGGGAGTTGTGGATGGTGAGCGCGTGTGTTTAGTTTTTAGTTTAGAGATACAGCGCTGAAACAGGCACTTCGGCCCACCGAGTCTGTGCCGGCCAGCGAGACCCTCACACACTAGCACTATCCTACACACACACTAGGGACAATTTACAAATTAACCAAGCCAATTAGCGTACAAACCCGTACGTCTTTGGAGTGTGGGAGGAAATTGGAGCACCCAGAGAAACCCCACGCAGG
Source organism: Rhinoraja longicauda (assembly GCF_053455715.1). Classification (NCBI taxonomy): domain Eukaryota; kingdom Metazoa; phylum Chordata; class Chondrichthyes; order Rajiformes; family Arhynchobatidae; genus Rhinoraja; species Rhinoraja longicauda. The sequence goes on from NC_135977.1 coordinate 10,411,866, forward strand.
TCACAGACAGCACCCATAGTCAGGATCGAACCCCGGTCTCTGATGCTGTGAGGCAGCAAATCTACCGCTGAGCCACCATGTGATGGATACCCAACAAGAGGAACAGAAATTAAAAAATGATCTGTGTCACACAAAAGTACAAAATGTAAAACCATGTCTCCGACCAAAGTTGAACATAAACAGCGGGATTAAAGCTGCTCGCTCGGTGTCTCCAGTAGCCTCAGTGATCTTCATGGTGTTGGAGTTTGGGAAAAAAAAGAAAGTTACCACCTTTGACTTCATGTACAGGAGCTCTAGCTGTGGTTGCTGAGAGTGTGTCAGGGTGGGGAAATGTTCAGGGCCTCGGGTTACCAGTGAGCATTCTTCGCCTTTATTAGCTGATGAAGAAAGTGCGTGTGGCTGGCGTAAAGATTCTGCACCTTCTCGATGTCCATCCACTTCACCGCACCAGCGTCGTCCCCAGCTTGGAGGGCGAGCTTTCCCACACTCTCACCTGAAGCAAGACAGAAGCCAAATAAGACTGCACGGTAATCAAGAATAGACACAAAATGCTGGAGTAACTCAGCGGGTCCAGCAGCATCTCGGGAGAAAATTAGGTACTGTAGCGTTTCGGGTCGGAACCCTTCTTCAGACCAGCGGTATGAACATTGGCCTCCAACTTCAAATAGCCCTTGCTTTCCCTCTCTCTCCATCCCCTCCCCCTTCCCAGTTCTCCCACCAGTCTTACTGTCTCCGACTACATTCTATCTCTGTCCCGCCCACTCCCCTGACATCGACCCGAAATGTCACCCGTTCCTTCTCTCCAAAGATGCTGCCTGTCCCGCTGAGTTACTCCAGCATTTTGTGTCTCCCTTCAGTCTAAATCATTGAACTGATGGAGATGCAAGAAACTGCAGATACTGGAAGCTTGAGCGTGACACAAAGTGTCGAAGAAGGTTTCCGACCGGAAACATCACCCATTCCTTCTCTCCAGAGATGTTGCCTGTCCCGCTGAGTTACTCCAGCATTGTGTGTCTATCGTCGGTGTAAACCAGCATCTGCAGTTCCTTCCTACGTGTGGTAATCAAGAGTTATTCGCTCGAGGGTTGAGGCTGTGAGAATCGAGGAGCACGGCGCGAGTGCAGACATGGGCCAGCATTTGGGAGGGTGGCAGGGGGCTGCTGATATGAAACACAAGATCAAAATCTGTGAGGGGTGGATTGAGCGGCGCAGTGACAAACATATTATTACAAAGCAAGCGTTAATGGAAAGGGGGGGGGAGTGAATAACACCGACTATTGGGCGAGGGAGAGGGGAGAAAGTTGAATAGAGCATCAGTTTAATAAAAAGCAAAAACATAAAGCGCTGGAGGAACTCAGCAGGTCAGGCTGCATCAGGGGAGGGAATGGACAGGCAACGTTATGGGTCGGGTTCCTTCTTCAGACCTTCCTTTAGCACTCTGTGTTTTGCTTAAGATTCCAGCATCTGCAGTTTCTTGCAGTTTAATAATTTAGACATGAGCAATACAAATGAATATAAATTCAATATAAAGGAAACTCAGAGAAAAGGGAGTGCGTGGTTGCATCCCACGCTTACAGGTGTGCAGTGACACATGCCTGAAGTTGACCTAGCTTCCATGGATAACAGGGGCAGTCTGGAGTTCTCACAGCACCATAACAAATACAGGCCATTCATATTTGACCCTTCTGAATACCACAGTCATTAGTGTCCATCTCCAAATCAGAGCCAATTACCTGTCTCGTCGTGGTAGTTCATGGCCACGGTTTCCATCCAGGCATTATCAGTATTCCGAGGGTCATCGACATATCCTTGGTATACCTAAGCAGATGGACATCAGTGACAATCCCAACAGGCATGCAGCTTGTGTTCTGGCACCGCTGTTCTCACTCTTCCTGGTGCACTAAGATAGTTAAGGCAATCCTCGACCAACAGGGGAAGGTGGATAGGGAGAGTGAGGACGTGGAGTGAGGGATGGATCAGACAGTAACGAAGCGGAGAGGAGAGGAGAGTGAGGGTACAGAGGGCAGAGTGACGTGGAGAGTGAGGGTACAGAGGGCAGAGTGACGTGGAGAGTGAGGGTACAGAGGGCAGAGTGACGTGGAGAGTGAGGGTACAGAGGGCAGAGTGATACGGAGAGTGAGGGTACAGAGGGCAGAGTGACGCGGAGAGTGAGGGTACAGAGGGCAGAGTGACGCGGAGAGTGAGGGCAGTCTGTGCAGAGTGATGCGGAGAGTGAGGGTACAGAGGGCAGAGTGATGCGGAGAGTGAGGGCAGTCTGTGCAGAGTGACGCGGAGAGTGAGGGTACAGAGGGCAGAGTGACGCGGAGAGTGAGGGTACAGAGGGCAGAGTGACGCGGAGAGTGAGGGCAGTCTGTGCAGAGTGATGCGGAGAGTGAGGGTACAGAGGGCAGAGTGATGCGGAGAGTGAGGGCAGTCTGTGCAGAGTGACGCGGAGAGTGAGGGTACAGAGGGCAGAGTGACGCGGAGAGTGAGGGTACAGAGGGCAGAGTGACGCGGAGAGTGAGGGTACAGAGGGCAGAGTGACGCGGAGAGTGAGGGCAGTCTGTGCAGAGTGATGCGGAGAGTGAGGGTACAGAGGGCAGAGTGATGCGGAGAGTGAGGGCAGTCTGTGCAGAGTGACGCGGAGAGTGAGGGTACAGAGGGCAGAGTGATGCGGAGAGTGAGGGTACAGAGGGCAGAGTGACGCGGAGAGTGAGGGTACAGAGGGCAGAGTGACGCGGAGAGTGAGGGTACAGAGGGCAGAGTGATGCGGAGAGTGAGGGTACAGAGGGCAGAGTGATGCGGAGAGTGAGGGTACAGAGGGCAGAGTGATGCGGAGAGTGAGGGTACAGAGGGCAGAGTGATGCGGAGAGTGAGGGTACAGAGGGCAGAGTGACGTGGAGAGTGAGGGTACAGAGGGCAGAGTGACGTGGAGAGTGAGGGTACAGAGGGCAGAGTGACGTGGAGAGTGAGGGCAGTCTGTGCAGAGCTTTTTTTTTTAATATACCAAAAATAATTTTAATCAATTATTCACAAAAATTATATGTACAATACAAAACAATACAAACAAACCCACCACCATTATCCAAGGTAAAATAAATATTCTTGCATACTAAATAAACTATTATCCAACTATCTCACTATCTATATACTAAAGCTCTCGTTTGTTTGTTCTTGAACCACGGCCAAAACGCTACACGATAGCGCGACAATTTTAGGCCCACCTTACTGACCGTCGTCCCTTTGGTGCTAATGGAGGAAGTTTCGTTGAAACCGGTGTTATATATTTTAAGTTATTCACCTTTCAAAGTTTAAAATCGATCTCCCAGGGAGGGAGGGGGGAGGAGTGGGGGGGGGGGGGAGGGAAAGGGGGGGAGGGGAAGGGGGAGGGGAAGTGGGGGAGGGGGAGAGAAAGGGCTGGACTTTCTCTGGGTGGGGGAGGGGGAGCGGAGGAGGAGGAGGGGAGAGGGAGAGGGAGGGAGGGGAAGAGGGGGAGGGGAAGAGGGGGGATGGGGAAGGGGGAGGGGGGTAGGGGGGAGGGGGAGGGGGAGGGGGAGGGGGGATGGGGAGGGGGGTGTGGGGGAGGGGGTATGGGGGAGGGGGCGGGGGAAGGGGCGAGGGGGAAGGGGCGAGGGGGGAGGGAGAGGGTGCTGCATCAATGCAAGTTTGGGCCTAACGAGTCCACTTGGTCAAGTCCTTATTAAAGATGCATTCCACCCTGCAGTCTGTGCAGTGACGTGGAGAGTGAGGGTACAGGGAGTAGAGTGATGCAGAGCGTGAGGGTAGAGAATGCAGAGTGACGTGCAGAGTGACGTGCAGAGATCACTGGTTGGCGCGGACCCGAAGGGCCTGTTTTCTCGCTGTATCTCTAAACTAAACTGACAAAGCATTACCCCCTATAATAGGGTGCAAGCATGTCCCATGACATTCCCAATATCCCTGTAGGATGCAGTTCTCCAATGCCAACACTGTGAGAGCATTCGAGACCCCCTCCATCTGTTTACCCTCCAGGCGGCAGATCAAAGATCTGTAATACTGACCATCTCCCCAGCTTGAAACAGGTGGTCGATTAACTCTTTCACCCTCTGCCTCTCGGCTTCTGGCAGTTCTAAGGAGTTCAGGGTTTCCTCTCCAAACTCTCTGCGGAGTGTGGCTGACACCTTCTCACCAGGGTCCACCATTCCCTGTCAGAAAGCAAATTGGAATATAGCCTTAGAAAGGTTTTGTCATTACACGATTACTTTCATTCCTGTCCTGAATCAGATCGTTCACCCAGCTACCCATAAAATACAAATTCACCCAGAAGAATCTTTCTTCAGGTAGGCAGTTTGAAACCAATCTTTCTGAATTGGAGCAGTGGCAAGCTTAGCTTCAACATTACATCCAAAGGAGCATAAAACTTCCTCTCCTCTCGCACAACATTATTCCTCAAAGTGTCAGATCGCCAATTGCCAAGCCCAATCGTGTGCTGCGGGTGAGATTCCCAATATAATCCCAATTAAATAGAACGGGTGTAAAATGACTTGCAAGGATGTTACCGAGTCTGGATACCGAGTAAGAAGGGGCAAAATGGGCTAGGTCCTTTTTCCATGGACAATAGACAACAGATAATACCTTGTCAATGGCTTCGAGCCAGCACCACCATTCAATATGATCATGGCTGATCATTCTCAATCAGTACCCCGTTCCTGCCCTCTCCCCATACCCCCTGACTCCGCTATCCTTACGAGCTCCATCTAGCTCTCTCTTGAATGCATTCAGAGAATTGGCCTCCACTGCCTTCTGAGGCAGAGAATTCCACAGATTCACAACTCTCTGACTGAAAATGTTTTTCCTCATCACCGTTCTAAATGGCCTACCCCTTATTCTCAAACTGTGGCCCCTGGTTCTGGACTCCCCCAACATTGGGAACATGTTTCCTGCCTCTAACGTGTCCAACCCCTTAATAATCTTATATGTTTCGATAAGATTCCAGTGTATACAAGCCTATACAAACCCCTCTCACTGGATGAGGAGGGGGAGGGCTAAAAGAGACTTCAGTCCTGTCAAATTGTTGCTGATTCTCACCAAACTACCTGAAGAACAAGCAGCAATGGGGCGAGGTTAAGAGCGGGAACACTAGAATAATGGAAACTGTACCACAATATAGGACACCACTCACCATGGAAGGATGACATAAAATGGCGGAAGGAAATAAAATGGCAGCAGGAGAATCGTATGTATTTTATGCTCCAAGGTGATATTAATTTGAGCCACCAGAGAGCAGCTCTAAACCTGAATAACGGTGGCTGAAATCTTCCGTGCTTACCCCAGGAATTGCCCATTCCTTGTTGTCTTTTCTACAAATCGCCACAAACTGCAGGATGGGCTTCCCAGAGCAATTGTGAGTCACCGGTTTTCCACCCTCCTTCTTCCACCTGTGAAAGGTGAGAGAGAGGGAGCGGTAGAAAACAGGGAGAGGCAAGTGAAGAGGACACCGACAATTTATCAGCATGCACTGGGTCGCGGCCACTTGTGTGTTAACGCAAGCTTTTTTAAAGAACTCACCGTGTACAGAGTACGCACAAAATGCTGGAGTAACTCAGCGGGTCAGGCAGCATCTCTGGAGAGAAGGAATGGGTGACGTTTCGGGTCGAGACCCTTCTCCAGACTGGAAGGGTCTCGACCAGAAACGTCACCCATTCCTTCTCTCCAAAGATGCTGCCTGACCCCGCTGAGTTACACCAGCATTTTGTGTCTACCTTCGATTTAAACCAGCATCTGCAGTTTTCTTTCTTACATGTTACGTACAGAGTACAGTTCACCACATTCGACAGTCCAAAATAAGCTGACTTTAGCATAAATGTCATGCACCGAAGTTCTTTGTTGTAAATAATTCTTCCTTAGAATCTCCATCAAGATCACAAAGTCAAAACTACAACTTAAATCAGACACTACCTCCTTGTAAAGTGTTTTCATTGCAGACTGGTATATGTGAGAACCATTGGATTGAGGGCCAATGGATATCTAGCTGTGTGGTGTGGTACCAAGCAATAGACAGCATACAGTCCAGGGTTTTATCCAGTTTCTTGAGTTAGCTGAGAGCTGGCACATCAGTAGCAGCAAGTAGTTTAACCAATCTCAGACCACAAGGGCAACACAGACAACAAGAAAGAAAAGGAAACTGAAATACTGGAAATACTGCGTGGAAAGGAACTGCAGGAGTAACTCAGCGGGTCAGGCAGAAAACTGCAGGAGTAACTCAGCGGGTCAGGCAGAAAACTGCAGGAGTAACTCAGCGGGTCAGGCAGAAAACTGCAGGAGTAACTCAGCGGGTCAGGCAGAAAACTGCAGGAGTAACTCAGCGGGTCAGGCAGAAAACTGCAGGAGTAACTCAGCGGGTCAGGCAGCAAACTGCAGGAGTAACTCAGCGGGTCAGGCAGCAAACTGCAGGAGTAACTCAGCGGGTCAGGCAGCAAACTGCAGGAGTAACTCAGCGGGTCAGGCAGCAAACTGCAGGAGTAACTCAGCGGGTCAGGCAGCAAACTGCAGGAGTAACTCAGCGGGTCAGGCAGCAAACTGCAGGAGTAACTCAGCGGGTCAGGCAGCAAACTGCAGGAGTAACTCAGCGGGTCAGGCAGCAAACTGCAGGAGTAACTCAGCGGGTCAGGCAGCAAACTGCAGGAGTAACTCAGCGGGTCAGGCAGCAAACTGCAGGAGTAACTCAGCGGGTCAGGCAGCAAACTGCAGGAGTAACTCAGCGGGTCAGGCAGCAAACTGCAGGAGTAACTCAGCGGGTCAGGCAGCAAACTGCAGGAGTAACTCAGCGGGTCAGGCAGCAAACTGCAGGAGTAACTCAGCGGGTCAGGCAGCAAACTGCAGGAGTAACTCAGCGGGTCAGGCAGCAAACTGCAGGAGTAACTCAGCGGGTCAGGCAGCAAACTGCAGGAGTAACTCAGCGGGTCAGGCAGCAAACTGCAGGAGTAACTCAGCGGGTCAGGCAGCAAACTGCAGGAGTAACTCAGCGGGTCAGGCAGCAAACTGCAGGAGTAACTCAGCGGGTCAGGCAGCAAACTGCAGGAGTAACTCAGCGGGTCAGGCAGCAAACTGCAGGAGTAACTCAGCGGGTCAGGCAGCATCTGGAGAAAAAGGATGGGTGACGTTTCTTGTCGGAACCCTTCTTCCAGAAGAAGAGTTTTTCTCCGGAGATGCTGCCTGGCCCGTTGAGTAACTCCAGCACTTTGTGTCTTATCTACTGGAAATACTCGACAGATCAGGTTGCATCTGTGGGATGAGAGGGAGTGAATAGTTCAGGTTGACAACCTTTGATCAGAATAGAAAAAAACGATTAAAAAAAACGAAGAAATACACTTGATGAAGAGAACAAAGAAAATGTCTATGTCTGGGTGAAGCCTGAATTCTGGGCAGCACCGAGGCACTGAAGTTACTTCACAGCCCCAGGGACCCAGGTTCGATCCTGATCTCAGACGCTGTTTGTGTGAAGTTTGCACATTCCTCCTGTGACCACCTGGGTATTCCCCGGGCACTCCCGTTTCCTCCCACATTCCAATGAAGTTCAGGTTAATTAAATGGTTGCTGTAAGTTACTTCAGATGTAGGTGAGTGACAAAAGAATCAGAGGGGAGTTTGTGGTCATCTCAGGGGGAAAAAACCGTGTCATGGACACAGCAGACATTTGATTTTACAAATTCAGAATTTTGGTGTCCAAAATTCAGAATTTTACATCAGAATTCATAATATGGCGCGTAATGCAACTTTTCAGCAAAAAAAAAGTATGCACGCCAAATGTGCGTACATTCATGTGTGAAAAACGACTATTATTTCCAACAGTCTGTAGTTCTTGGACTACATGTACAATGTCAGGCCTAACATGAGTATATTCTGCTATTCATCGAAAGGTTATTGAACAGAAATACTGTTTACAACACAAAGAAAAAATTGTTTTGTTTTGTTTTTTCTATTTTGCTTTTTCCTTATGCAAAATGTATGACTAAGTTACGAAGAAAGAGTTTCATTTAAAACTGCACATACCTAATTTCATTGAAGACATACTTGCTCCAGTGATCTTCAACAGCAAATCACAACAGTCCATGTCCCCACCCACCCCCCACTGCCCTCCCACCACCCCCACCCCCCCACTCCCACCCCCCTCCCCCCCACTCCCACTCTACCCCCACGCCCGACTCCCCTTCACCCCTCCCCCCTTTCCCCCGACTCCCACCCTCCCCTCCCGCCTCCCCCCTTTCCCCCCCACTCCCGCCCTCCCCTCCCCACCTTTTCCACCCACCTCCACTCCCCCTCCCCCCACTCCTCCTCTCATCCTCCCCCACCCCCCCTCCCTTCCTCTAACCCCTCAACCCCCACTCCCCCATCTCCTGCCCCCCTCCCCCACACCCCATCCCTTCTCAACATCAATGGACCTCGCGCTAAGCAGCGAGGCGAGCCCAGCGGTGAGGTGAGGGGCGGGGCCAGCGGCGAGGCGAGAGGCGGGGCCATAGGCAGGGCCAGTGGCGAGGCGATGCGGGCCAGCGGCGAGGCGAGGCCAACGGTGAGGCGAGGGGCGGGGCGAGAGGCAGGGCGAGGCCAGCGGTGAGGTATGTGTTTTGCGGAAAAATGTGAGGTGAAATCGGAATGGCGGAAATGAAATAAGAAAGCAGAAAGTTTCCGCCAAATTCGGAAGGGTTGGGAGGTCTGATACAGGGAAAGATGGAGCAGAGGAATGGGACAGAGGGGATGTTCTGCTGGGAGCAGGCATGGTCCCAATGGGCGGAATGGCCTCCCCCGTGGCAATGTAAGAAAGTTAGTTCCCACAAAGAGTGGTGGTGCCAGTTGAGAAAGGGTGGTGAATGCATTTTAATCTCAGCTGAATTGTCTGGGGGGAGTTGGAAGCAGGAGATGAATGAGAGCAGAGAGAGAGAAGAAAATGCTGGACCAGTGAGCTACAAAACTATGCAATTACTGGGATTCTGGAAATACTTAACGGGTCAGGCAGCATCTCTAGAGAAAATAAAAAGGGGCAGCACAGTGGTAGAGTTGCTGCCTCAAAGCACCAGAGACCTGGGTTTGATCCCGACTACGGGTGCTGTCCGTACGGAGTTTGTGCGTTCTCCCCGTGACCTGTGTGGGTTTTCTCCGGGGCCTCCGGTTTCCTCCCACATTCCAAAGACATACAGGTTTAGGCTAAATGGTTTGGTAAAATTATAAATAGTCCCCAATGTGTGTAGGGTAGAGTTAGTGTGCAGGGATCGCTGGTCGGACCGGACTCGGTGGGCCAAAGGGCCTGTTTCCGCGCTGTATCTCTAAACTAATAAACGAAACTAAAGACAGTGTTAACATTACAGGTTGTGGACCCTTCATCCGGCTGAACATGCTACATACTTAAAACTGTTGATTTAATTCCAATGTGGAATGCTGAGAACTGTATTGTGCTTGGTTGGCAGATGAGATGAGATGATGTTCATGGGCTTCCTTTGAACATTGTAAGACGTCAAAGACAGGACAGAGTATGAGTGGGATGGAGATTTAAAGAGGCAGGAAACTGGAAGCTCTTGCAGACTGAGTGTGGGTGTTTGGAGTGCAAGTGATCATTTTTAGTTTAGTTTAATTTCGAGATACAGCATAGAAACAGGCCATTCGGCCCAGAGTCCACGTCGACCAGCAATACCGGTACACTAGCCGTATTCTACACACTAGGAACAATTTACAATCTTTACCAAAGCCAATTAACTAAACCTGTGTGTCTTTGGAGAGTGGGTGGAAACCAGAGCACCCGTGGTCGCATGGAGAACTCCGTAAAGACAGCACCTGTAGTCAGGATCGAACCCGGGCCTCTTGTAAGGCAGCAACTGCTGTGTCAACGTGCCATGCCATTTTAGTTTCTTTTCCCACATCACCTGCACCCAGACCCCATCATCTGTGTTTGTCCCACTCCTGGTTCCATCCACCTACTTCCCACACCCTTCACCCATCAAATGACCTCCACGTCTGCCTTTCATCTCTCCCTTAAATGTCTCCCAACATCATCTTCCTGAACATTGCAGATTCCAACACTGGCAGCTGTTTGTCTCCTTTCAGCTGTTTGTCTCCTTTCAGCTGTTGTTTCTGCCTTCATTCTCTGCTCCACCCCACCTAGCTCCCTCTGCCCCCTTTCTTTCCTTGCCTGCTTCCACCTTTCATCCACCTGCCTCCATCTGCCAATTCCGCCCCTCTCGATCCCATCAGCCCAGCATCCTTCACCCCTCCTCGGTCCACCTACTGGCCCCTGTCTCAACCCCCCCCCGCCTTATACTCTCTCCACTCTCAGTCCCAATGCGGGGTCCTGACCCAGAACATTGACAACCCCCTTACTCCTGCAGATGCTGTTCGATCTGCTGAGATCCCCCAGCAATTCTTTTTTGTTGTTGTTATATTTGAATGCCTATTTTACATTAATTCCAGATTGGGCGGCAGTGGTGGGGCCTCGGCAACAGCGGGAGCCTCGGCAACGGCAGGAGCCTCGGCAACGGCGGGAGCCTCGGCAACGGCGGGAGCCTCGGCAACAGTGGGAGCCTCGGCAACAGTGGGAGCCTCGGTGGCGGTGGGGCCTCGGCAACAGCGGGAGCCTCGTCAACAGCGGGAGCCTCGGCAACAGCGGGAGCCTCGGCAACAGCGGGAGCCTCGGCAACAGCGGGAGCCTCGGTGGCGGTGGGGCCTCGGCAACAGCGGGAGCCTCGGCAACAGCGGGAGCCTCGGCAACAGCGGGAGCCTCGGTGGCGGTGGGGCCTCGGCAACAGTGGGAGCCTCGGCAACAGCGGGAGCCTCGGCAACAGCGGGAGCCTCGGCGGCGGTGGGGCCTCGGCAACAGCGGGAGCCTCGGCAACAGCGGGAGCCTCGGCGGCGGTGGGGCCTCGGCAACAGCGGGAGCCTCGGCGGCGGTGGGGCCTCGGATAGTGGTGGGGCCTCGTGAGCGACCCGCGATCAGCGGTCGATGAGCGTGGGGGGGGGAGGGGTAGGCGATGAGGACCCGGCGTGGGGGGGGACCACCGTGAGGGACGGTGGGAGAACAAAGGGGGACCCAGTGTGGGGGAGGGGGGGGGGGGTGCACTCTAGTTTTAGAATCCTCTGCCCAGGGGATAAGCCTGTGTTTGTTTGTTTGTTTGTTCATTCGTTCCGGTTAAGACGCTGTGCACACGGCAGGCAGCCAACATTCACTTGTCTTTTTCTTTTTTTTTCACTTTTAATTTAATTTTAATTTCAACTTTGTGTGTTGCGACTGTTGGCAGAACAATTTCCCTCCGGGGATGAATAAAGTTTCATCGTATCGTATGGTAAATACAGAGAGATCAGCACACTGTGTTCTCATAAACATAGGGCACAAACCTGGTCACAATGGGGTCTGCTGCATGGTTAGGGCCCCACCTTCCCAGGAGTCCTCGCCCTTTTAATCCAGTCCGTCCACAAGGATTCCTAAGGCATAAAATAATGTACAGGTGAACCAATTATTTGTACCTCAGCCAAACCTGGCAGACAGTTTCAATTGGTATTCAATGGATTGGTATTGGTATTAAATTGGTATTCAATGGATTGGTAGACACAAAATGCTGGAGTAACTCAGCGATACAGGCAGCATCTCTGGATAGAAGGCATGGGTGACGTTTCGTGTTGAGACCCTTCTTCGGTCTTGATCCGAAACGTCATCCATTCCTTCTATCCAGAGATGTTGCCAATCCCGTTGACTTACTCCAGCATTTTGTGCCTATCTTCGGTGTAAACCAGCATCTGCAGCTCTTTCCTACACATTTCAATGGATTGGTATTGATAGTAAATTGGTATTCGATTGATTGGTATTCAATGGGTATTCGTTAGAATCAAGGAATAATTCACCTAACTGCAGCCCAAAGGCATGTGTATGATGCCTATCCTACCACTGACCAAGACTGAGCCTAAAGTTACGGGCTCTGATTATATAAGAAAATAACTGCAGATGCTGGTACAAATCGATTTATTCACAAAATGCTGGAGTAACTCAGCAGGTCAGGCAGCATCTCGGGAGAGAAGGAATGGGTGACGTTTCGGGTCGAGACCCTTCTTCAGACTGAGGGCGTGATTATATTTCTGTTTCCTACAACCTCTATATAAATTTGAGACACCTTTGTGTTTTTTTATCCCTTCTTTACCTAGCGCTACCCAGCTCTGCCTTTCATTATCCTACAAACAAGGAGATGACCTGCCAAGACAACACTTTCAGCAATGGCCCAAAAGCAACTTCTGGGAAGTCCCAAGCATTACTCTCTTTTCTGATAAGAGTTTGAGTATCATCATTCAGTGCCTTCCCACAAAAATACACGGAAACCCAGTTGTTCTCATCAAGCTGAAAATATTAGCTAGGACATGGAGGAAGGCTCTCTAGGTCTTCAACATCATCCAATGAGATCTTTTACACTTGGTGGCCTAGTGCATCAGTCACTGAAAGGAAGCATGCAGGTACAGCAGGCAGTGAAGAAAGCCAATGGAATGTTGGCCTTCATAACAAGAGGAGTTGAGTATAGGAGCAAAGAGGTCCTTCTGCAGTTGTATAGGGCCCTAGTGAGACCGCACCTGGAGTACTGTGTGCAGTTTTGGTCTCCAAATTTGAGCAAGGATATTCTTGCTATTGAGGGCGTGCAGCATAGGTTTACTAGGTTAATTCCCGGAATGACGGGACTGTCGTATGTAGAAAGGTTGGAGCGGCTAGGCTTGTATACACTGGAATTTAAAAGGATGAGAGGGGATCTTATCGAAACGTATAAGATTATTAAGGGGTTGGACACGTTAGAGGCAGGAAACATGATCCCAATGTTGGGGGAGTCCAGAATCAGGGGCCACAGTTTAAGAATAAGGGGTAGACCATTTAGAACGGAGATGCGGAAATGCTTTTTCAGTCAGAGAGTTGTAAATCTGTGGAATTAACTGCCTCAGAAGGCAGTGGAGGCCAAGTCTCTGAATGCATTCAAGAGAGAGCTAGATAGAGCTCTTAAGGATAGCGGAGTCAGGGGGTATGGGGAGAAGGCAGGAACGGGGTACTGATTGAGAATGATCAGCCATGATCACATTGAATGGTGGTGCTGGCTCAAAGGGCCGAATGGCCTACTCCTGCACCTATTGTCTATTGAGAGGGAAAATAGGACTTACATTTACCATTTCATCTCAAGACTGCTCCGACAATGGGGTCATTTAGTATTGCCCTTCAGTGTCACTCCATGCCTCTGGAATGGGGCTTGAACCGACATCTATCACAGTATGTGTTACCCACTCGCCCATGGTTAAAGGGGGAATGAACAATTTCCAACAGAAACATCCAAACACACGGCATTATCCAATTTCCCAAGAAAATCATTCTTATATGTGGGATACTCAAGCCGCCATGTTATGTTAGCAGTTTGCAGTAAGTTGGAAAACAGGCAATTGCGCAGAATTTCCCCAATGTCTCACTCCAGTGTTAGAGAACGTAGAACAGTGCAGCGCAGGAACAGGCCCTTGGGCCCACATTGTCTGTGATGCCCAAACCATCCCTTATCTACATCCGCATAATCTATAGCCCTCCCATTCCCTGCATAACCATTTGCCTATGCAAAAGCTTCTGAAATGATACAATCGTGTCTGTCTCAACCACCAACCCTGGCAGCCCGCTCCAGGCACTTCCCACTGTCTCTGTAAAAGAATTGCCTCAAATTTGAATCTTCGATAAACTTTGCCCCTCTCACCTTAATAAAGACGTAAAGAATGTGAACAGTGGAATTGTGAGCATTCCCCCATACCATGCCCCCACTGCTGAAAGTGTTGTGACAGCAGATTATCTCATTGTCTGTAGGATCATTGTGAGCATGCCCCCCAAACCACAACCTCAAAGCAACAAAGGCATATCAAAAAATCACAGAGAGACTTTAACACTTAGAAGCAGGGTCACTCGGCTTTTCATAAACCGAGTGGCGAAAATACATCATGCTCCATCACGTGAAGAGGAGAGCATCAGGGTCGGCTAGGCTAAAGCATGGTGCAGGTATAAACATCTCCACGGGTACATCTACTTTCATGAGTGGACACTGAGCAAGGAAGTCCCACCTTGGGAAGCCATTTATCAGATTATATGTTCCTGCGTGGGACCTTCTATCCACGTCGCCATCCAACTGATTGAACTTCAGCACCTTGTTCAATGTTCCTTCTTCTCTGTAAATGAAAACAAGAAAGGGAGTCCAGTTATAGCCCAGTTACATTAGAGCAGAAGGCAAGTCATTCATGAAGAGCTTTGAATAAATATTGTGTTTCGTATGGCTTATGCTCCATAAACTGTAGGTTTGCTGCTATGTTCCATATTATGTATTGGCAAATTGGATTCATATTTATTCAAATGCCCATTGTCACTGTATTCAGACGGTGGTTATAGATTGTGCAGAGGTCTCCTCTGATGTGACCTTCAGCTTTTCCTCTCCGAAGACTCTGCTTAGCATTATTGTGAGGCTTTTCACTCTTTGCATGTGAACTAAGAGATTGTACATGGGTGAATGGGCACCACATACCTCCTGCACTGTTATATTTAGGTTCAGACCCATTCCCGAGGTGTGGGCTGACATTGAAGTGCAATACCAAATGGATTTATTGTCAGCGCAGTCTTTAGATGAAATGGTACATGTCGGTCCCATTTTCCCTCTCAACTCCATGTAAAGAATCCCATTGTGTGATGTTGAAGACCAATGGAGTCCACCCCCATGCCCTGGCCAATATTTATCCTTCAACCAACAGCTCAAAGGACAGATTATCTGCTCATTTCATTGTTGATCCTGAAACCAGACTGTGTGAAAATCAGCGCCCACATTTTTTTACTTTGCAGCAGCAACTACACTACAAAGACATCTTTAACTTTTAACAATCCTGATGAAAGGTCACTGACCAGAAATATCAACTCTGTATCTCTATCTACAGATGTTTCCTGACCTGTTTTATTTCAAATGTACTTCATTAGCTAAACAAAGACTTTGGTGGGTCTTGTTGAGAACATCGCTTACATAAATACAAGTTCTTTCTTCTCATATGCCACTTCAGTTAATGGCTCGATAGCCTGTGTTACAAGAGTGTTGTTGGTAATGCTCTGGTGATCAAGTCATTAATTGTACAAGGCTTGTTACCAGCAGACAGTCAGTTTAACAGTCAGATACAGCCAGAAACATAGTGACTGCAACAGGAGTAAGCCACGCTGTGTTCTAAGCTACAAAGAAGGCTGTTCCAAAAGGTGACTGCTATGATGTTCTTTCATTTTAAACCCGGCCCTCTGCCAGATTGTAAGAGGAATATCAATACAGAAAATGCTTCCGAGATTCAATCAGAAATATTCATTTTGGCACATTCTGAACGCACTTAATCTGGCTCATTCTCAGTGCTCTCATAATCTTGGTAAAAACAATGATGTCTGTTTCCTTCCATGGATTATTAGAGCATTCCCTTCAGTGACAGACATACAACAGCAACGATAATATTTGTACTGAATATTCACGATATCAAAACACTTCGGCACGGTGGCGTAGTGGTAGAGCTACTGCCTTACAGCGCCAGAGACCCGAGTTCGATCCTGACAATGGGGGTTTGTCTGTACGGAGTTTGTACGTTTTCCCCGTGACCTGATTGGGTTTTCCCTGGGTGCTCCAGTTTCCTCCCCGCTCTCCAAAGACCAACGTGTTTGCAGGTTAATTGGCTTGGTGTACATGTAAAATTGTCCCTAGTGTAGGAGAGTGTTAATGTGCAGGTGTGGACTCCATGAGCCGAAGGGCCTGTTTCCATGTTGTATATCTAAACTAAATGTCATTACTGCACATACCGAACTAAAGCAGGAGATACTAGTGGTAAGCAGAGGTTTGAGCAGAGATAGGTTTAAAGACTGGATGTCAAGGAGGAGGGAGATTGAGGGGTGGAGGGATTTAGGGAAGGAGTTCCAGAAAGTGATGCCAGTGTGGTTGAATGACGGAGAAGGTGGCAGGAGAACAAGAAGACTATCAGCACGGAGTGCCACTGGAGTCTGCGTAATAAAATGGTGGCTGGTCTGTGTTCTGGCTCCAGTAATCCACCTTGATTTAATATTCCCGTGTGCCAATTCCAGCACTGGAACAGTCTATACTGGAAGTATCAAGGGGGTCAACAGGACTGGGGCTGGAGTGGGGTGTGAGAGAACATTGTTAGAGAACTGTCAAGTAGATGGTGGAGATTGTCTTTGTACTAAAGAGTAGATCCAGTTGAGAAATCACCTTGCCTGGAAAGGGCACCGCTCACAACTAGTGCGCGGACTGGGCTTTGTAAATGGCACCATGACAATGGGCTTTGTAAATGGCGCCATGACAATGGGCTTTGTAAATGGCACCATGACAATGGGCTTTGTAAATGGCACCATGACAATGGGCTTTGTAAATGGCGCCATGACAATGGGCTTTGTAAATGGCGCCATGACAATGGGCTTTGTAAATGGCACCATGACAATGGGCTTTGTAAATGGCACCATGACAATGGGCTTTGTAAATGGCGCCATGACAATGGGCTTTGTAAATGGCACCATGACAATGGGCTTTGTAAATGGCACCATGACAATGGGCTTTTGTAAATGGCGCCATGACAATGGGCTTTGTAAATGGCGCCATGACACGGCGCCTCTTGCATGCGGGATCAGTACACCATTTCTAATTTGCTAATCGGGGATGTGCTTGGGTACGGCAACACACCACTGGACTGTAAGCAAATAATTTCACTGTGTGTTTGCAACTCACACGTGACAGACAATAAAAGCACCATTGAACCATTAAAAATGAGAAAAGTGCAAAGTCGATTCAGCCTACGTTACTAGCTGGGAAAAGATGGTGAAACTGGGGCGAAGGTACACAGAGTCGGTATTACAGGGCAAAGATAAGAGTTTTGATATTCCTAATAATTAAGTGAGAGGAAACTGTAACTCAGCCAAACAAACTGTGGATAGATCATCAGCTCAAACTGTGGATAATCACCAAGATGTTAATGATTAAAAAAGACCACAGGGTAAGTCAGTCCTGTTGTAGGGGTGACAATGACTGGAAGAGAGGCTATCGTTGTACGTGTTCTGACTATGACGGGATGATTAGAGTGGAACCAAGTGCAAGTTGCCCTACTCAACTGGAGAAGATTACAGTGTGCCTGACCAGATCAGGAGCAGCCTGGTTAGCTCAGTCGGTAGAGCATGAGACTCTTAATCTCAGGGTCATGGGTTCGAGCCCCACGTTGGGCATACTCCATTGAAAGGGCGGCACAGTGGCACAGCTGGTAGAGCTGCTGCTTCACAGTGCCAGCAACCTGGGTTCGATCCTGACCGCAGGTGCAGTCCGTCTTGAGTTGGAGCTCCCGTGACCTCCTCCAGGTGCTCTGGTTTCCTCCCACATCCCCAAGGCATGCGGATTTGTGGGTTAATTGACCTCTGTAAAATGCTAGGTGTGTAGGGAGTGGATGAGAACGTGGGATAAGATAGATGGTCGGTGTAGACTCGGCAGATCGATGGGGCCTGTTTCCGTGCAGTATCGCGAAGCTGAACTACTTGGTGCAAGAGAAGTCGATCACGCAACACGCTCTTTATGTCAGCCTACCTGTAGGGTGGGTCTGCCCAGGGTGGTTGTTTCAGCAGTTCAGGAGCAGTATAGTCAACTGGGTTGTAATTAGTCCATGGAACTGCCCAGTCCACTTTATCATTGGGGACAGGGAACCGGAGGACTTCAGAACATGGATACACCTCGCTGCGTGCCTTCAGGTGGAGGCACTTGAGAATCTCCATGAGAGGCACAAACGTCACGCACTTTGCTTTAAACACAGGCCGGCGGTGTAACCGCTGCACTGCAGCCAACCTGTAAACACAGCCACTGACGTGTAAAACAGCACATTGCAACCGAGTAACTATATAGTTAAACATTTAATGTTAAACAGTGTATTTTAAACGTGATTTATCGGCAGAGCTTTAACAGTTTACAGGACGTGCAAAATGTTTCATGATCTGACGTCAGACTGTTAACTTGAGGTGCTCGGAGCTGTCATATCCTTCGAACCAACATGAGCTGAGTGACGAAGAGGTGGCGCAGCGGTAGAGTTGCTGCCTCAGAGCGCCAGAGACCCGGGTGCGATCCTGACTACGGGGTCCTGTCTGTACGGAGTTTGTTCGTTCGTCCTGTGACTTTTCTCCGGGTGCTCTGGTTTCCTCCCACATTCCAAAGGCGTGTAGGTTTGTAGATTAGCTAGACACAAAGTGCCGGAGTAACTCAGCGGGTCAGGCAGCAACTCTGGAGAAAAAGGATGGGTGACGTTTTGGGTCGGGACCTTGCTTCATACTGGTTCCGACCCGAAGCATCACCCATCTTTTTTCTCCAGAGATGCTGCCTGACCCGCTGAGTTACCCCAGCACTTTGGGTCTATTTTCGGTACAAACCAACATCTGCTGCCGTTTTACCTACTTGCTGTTCTATGCTTTATCCACGCTTATATTCCCTCCAATGCTACAGGCTCTAATCTTGTGACTTAACCTTTGGTGAGGTACCTTGTCAATGGCCTTTTACAAGGTGGGTACATCCCTGCTGGCTCCATTCTATCCACTCTGGTCCCAAGTTCCCAAACACAATACTAATAAATTTGTTTGACATGATTTCCCCTTCGTGAAGCCTTGCCGATTCTGTTTGATTGGATTATGAATTATGATTTTTTCCCTGAATAATTGATTCTAAGTTTTCCAACAATAGACGTTAAGGTAATTGGCCTAATACTACATGCTTCCTCCCTTTTATAATGGGAGTGTCACTTTGGCAAGTTTCCAAACCCCTGGGCATCTCTCCAGATTTTTGGCTACAAGAGGACCAGGGCTGGGAACTGAATATTCAGGGGTACACAACGTATAGAAAAGACAGACAGGTGGGCAGAGGGGGTGGGGTTGCTCTGATGGTAAGGAATGATATTCATTCCCTTGCAAGGGGTGACATAGAATCAGGAGATGTTGAATCAGTATGGATAGAAATGAGAAATTGTAAGGGTAAAAAGACCCTAATGGGAGTTATCTATAGGCCCCCAAACAGTAGCCTCGACATAGGGTGCAAGTTGAATCAGGAGATAAAATTGGCATGTCAAAAATGTAATGCTACGGTGGTTATGGGAGATTTCAACATGCAGGTAGACTGGGAAAATCAGGTTGGAAATGGACCCCAGGAAAGAGAGTTTGTAGAGTGCCTTCGAGATGGATTCTTAGAACAGCTTGTACTGGAGCCTACCAGGGAGAAGGCA
This sequence comes from Rhinoraja longicauda, assembly GCF_053455715.1. Taxonomy (NCBI): domain Eukaryota; kingdom Metazoa; phylum Chordata; class Chondrichthyes; order Rajiformes; family Arhynchobatidae; genus Rhinoraja; species Rhinoraja longicauda. The sequence goes on from NC_135977.1 coordinate 10,431,143, forward strand.
ATTCTGGATTTAGTGTTGTGTAATGATCCTGATCTGATAAGGGGACTAGAGGTAAAAGAGCCATTAGGAGGCAGTGATCACAACATGATAAGTTTTACTCTGCAAATGGAAAGGCAGAAGGGAAAATCGGAAGTGTCAGTATTACAGTATAGCAAAGGGGATTACGGAGGCATGAGGCAGGAGCTGGCCAAAATTGACTGGAAGGAGGCCCTAGCAGGGAAGACGGTAGAACAGCAATGGCAGGTATTCCTGGGAATAATGCAGAGGTTGCAGGATCAATTTATTCCAAAGAGGTGGAAAGACTAAGGGGAGTAAGAGACACCTGTGGCTGACAAGGGAAGTCAGGGACAGCATAAAAATTAAGGAGAGGAAGTATAACATAGCAAAGAAGAGTGGGAAGACAGAGGATTGGGACTCTTTTAAAGAGCAACAAAAGTTAACTAAAAAGGCAATACGGGGAGAAAAGATGAGGTACGAGGGTAAACTAGCCAATAATATAAAGGAGGATAGCAAAAGTTTTTTTAGGTACGTGAAGAGGAAAAAATAGTCAAGGCAAATGTGGGTCCCTTGAAGACAGAAGCAGGGGAATTTATTATGGGGAACAAAGAAATGGCAGACGAGTTAAACCGTTACTTTGGATCTGTCTTCACTGAGGAAGATACACACAATCTCCCAAATGTTCTAGGGGCCGGAGAACCTAGGGTGATGGAGGAACTGAAGGAAATCCACATTAGGCAGGAAATGGTTTTGGGTAGACTGATGGGACTGAAGGCTGATAAATCCCCAGGGCCTGATGGTCTGCATCCCAGGGTACTTAAGGAGGTGGCTCTAGAAATAGTGGAAGCATTGGAGATCATTTTTCAATGTTCTATAGATTCAGGATCAGTTCCTGTGGATTGGAGGATAGCAAATGTTATCCCACTTTTTAAGAAAGGAGGGAGAGAAAACGGGTAATTATAGACCAGTTAGTCTGACATCAGTGGTGAGGAAGATGCTGGAGTCAATTATAAAAGACGAAATTGCTGAGCATTTGGATAGCAGTAACAGGATCATTCCGAGTCAGCATGGATTTACGAAGGGGAAATCATGCTTGACAAATCTACTGGAATTTTTTGAGGATGTAACTAGGAACATTGACAGGGGAGAGTCAGTGGATGTGGTGTACCTCGACTTTCAGAAAGCCTTCGACAAGGTCCCACATAGGAGATTAGTGGGCAAAATTAGGGCACATGGTATTGGGGGTAGGGTACTGACATGGATAGAAAATTGGTTGACAGACAGAAAGCAAAGAGTGGGGATAAATGGGTCCCTTTCGGAATGGCAGGCAGTGACCAGTGGGGTACCGCAAGGTTCGGTGCTGGGACCCCAGCTATTTACGATATACATTAATGACTTAGACGAAGGGATTAAAAGTACCATTAGCAAATTTGCAGATGATACTAAGCTGGGGGGTAGTGTGAATTGTGAGGAAGATGCAATAAGGCTGCAGGGTGACTTGGACAGGTTGTGTGAGTGGGCGGATACATGGCAGATGCAGTTTAATGTAGATAAGTGTGAGGTTATTCACTTTGGAAGTAAGAATAGAAAGGCAGATTATTATCTGAATGGTGTCAAGTTAGGAGGAGGGGGAGTTCAACGAGATCTGGGTGTCCTAGTGCATCAGTCAATGAAAGGAAGCATGCGGGTACAGCAGGCAGTGAAGAAAGCCAATGGAATGTTGGCCTTCGTAACAAGAGGAGTTGAGTATAGGAGCAAAGAGGTCCTTCTCCAGTTGCACCTGGAGTACTGCACCTGGAGTACTGTGTGCAGTTTTGGTCTCCAAATTTGAGGAAGGATATTCTTGCTATGGAGGGCGTGCAGCGTAGGTTCACTAGGTTAATTCCCGGAATGGCGGGACTGTCGTATGTTGAAAGGCTGGAGCGATTGGGCTTGTATACACTGGAATTTAGAAGGATGAGGGGGGATCTTATTGAAACATATAAGATAATTAGGGGATTGGACACATTAGAGGCAGGAAACATGTTCCCAATGTTGGGGGAGTCCAGAACAAGGGGCCACAGTTTAAGAATAAGGGGTAGGCCATTTAGAACGGAGATGAGGAAGAACTTTTTCAGTCAGAGAGTGGTGAAGGTGTGGAATTCTCTGCCTCAGAAGGCAGTGGAGGCAAGTTCGTTGGATGCTTTCAAGAGAGAGCTGGATAGAGCTCTTAAGGATAGCGGAGTGAGGGGGTATGGGGAGAAGGCAGGAACGGGGTACTGATTGAGAGTGATCAGCCATGATCGCATTGAATGGCGGTGCTGGCTCGAAGGGCTGAATGGCCTACTCCTGCACCTATTGTCTATTGTCTATTGTCCCGGATCGGGGTGTGGGTGAGTAGACGGGCAGCGGAGTTTTGAATGTATTGAAGTTTACTGATGATTTTTGAGGGTGCGCCATAGAGGAGGCTGTTGCAGTAGTCCAGACGGGAGGTGATGAAGGCGTGGATGAGGGTTTCTGCAGCTGTGGAGGAGAGGCATGGACGGAGACGGGCAATGTTTTTGAGGTGGAAGAAGGCTGTCTTTGTGATGTGTTTGATGTGTTTGTCACCTTGGGGGAGGGGAGCGGTGGGGGATTTACAGTTGTTAATGGAGATGAACTGGTGCCTGTCAGAGAGGTAAGATTTGAACCAGGATAGGGCTGTGCCGGTGATGTTAAAGGAGGTTTCAAGTCGGGTGAGGAGAATGGAGTGATTTATGGTGTCAAAGGCGGCGCTGAGGTCAAGTAGGATGAGGATGTTGAGGTTGCCAGCGTCGGAAGAGAGGAAAAGGTCGTTTGTGATTTTGAGGAGCGCAGTTTAAGTACAGTGGTTGGAGCGGAATCCGGATTGGACCCATCCTTCCTCTGTACCTCTCACCCTTTCCTTTCTTCGCCACAGTCACTATCCCCCTCCCATCGTTTCCTTCTTCTCACCTTCTTCCCTCACCCTACTTCCTAGTTCTCCCCTCTTTCCTTCTTTCCCTGCTACTTTTTTCCCTTCTCCCCTAGTTTCTTCTATTTCTCCCCTCTCTTGTTCCCTCTCCATTCCCTCCTTCTTTCTTGAAGGGTCTCGACCCCAAACGTCACCCATTCCTTCTCTCCCGAGATGCTGCCTGACCTGCTGAGTTACTCCAGCATTTTGTGAATAAATCGATTTGTACCAGCATCTGCAGTTATTTTCTTATACCCTCCTTCTTTCTTTCCTCCTTCCGTCTCTTGTTCCTTCCATCTCTCCCTCCCTTTCTCTCCGTCTCTCCCCCTCCCCCTCTCTCTCCCTCCCCCTCTCTGTCCACCCCCTCTCCCTCCCTCTCTACTCCTCCCTCCCTCTCTACTCCTCCCTCCCTCTCCCCCTCCCCCTCTCTACCCCCTCCCCCTCCCCACCCCTCCCCCTCCCCCTCTCTACCCCTCCCACTCTCTACCCCCTCCCCCTCCCCTACCTACCCCCTCCCCTCTCTACCCCTCCCCCCTCTACCCCTCCCCATCCCCCTCTCTACCCCTCCCCCCTCTCCCTCTCTCCCCCTCCCTCTCTCCCCCCTCCCTCCCCCTCCCACTCTCTACCCCTCCCCCTCTCCTTCTCCCTCTCTCTACCCCTCTCCCCTCCCCCTCTCCCCTCCCCCTCTCCCCCTCCCCCTCTCTCCCTCCCCCTCTCTCCCTCCCCCTCTCTACCTCTCCCCCTTTGCCCCTCCCCCTCTCTACCTCATCTCCTCCCCCTCTCCCCCCCCTCTCTACCCCTCCCCCTCTCCCCCCCCTCTCTACCCCTCCCCCTCTCCCTCTCCACCTCTCCCTGCCCCTCTCCCCCTCCCCCCTCCCCTTCTCTACCCTCTCCCCCTCTCCGCCAGCCCCTCTCTGCCCCTCTCTGCCCCTCCCCCTCCCCCCTCTCCCCCTCTCTCTATCCCTCTCTCTCCACCCCTCCCCCTCCCCCTCTCTACCCCTCCCCCTCTCCCCCCCCTCTCTACCCCTCCCCCTCTCCCTCTCCACCTCTCCCTGCCCCTCTCCCCCTCCCCCCTCCCCTTCTCTACCCTCTCCCCCTCTCCGCCAGCCCCTCTCTGCCCCTCTCTGCCCCTCTCTGCCCCTCTCTGCCCCTCCCCCCTCTCCCCCTCTCTCTATCCCTCTCTCTCCACCCCTCCCCCTCCCCCTCCCCCTCTCCACCCCTCCCCCTCTCCACCCCTCCCCCTCTCTACCCATCCCTCTCTCTCTCTCTCTCTCTCTCTCTCTCTCTCTCTCTCTCCCCCCTCCTCCCTCTATCCCGGTTTTCCTGCTCCCTATTACCTTGTTACCGCCGCCAGGATCCACATCCGGGAGTCGGTTACCCTGACAACCCGTCACGTGCCCCGCCGGCGCGCATGCTCCTGCGGCATGTGAGGATGGCGGTCGCCGCCATCTTTGATCCTGGCAGGACTCCCCAGACTCAAGGTGCAGGTGGTCCCAAAGTACAGGAACTTTACTCTGAAAGTAAAGACCATCACTTAAATAATCAACCCACTGCACATAATGGAGACAGAAGAGACTGCAGATGCTGGAATCTTTAAACAAAACACAAGTTCCTCCTGCAGTTTGTAGTATTCCTCTATTAAAAACCACGCTTGGTAACTGTTCACAGGTCAGCATCAGTCAGTTGCAGTGTTGGCAATGTTTTGCTTTTGTTTTGTATTGTGAGCTGACACTAATAATTTCCCTTTAAATATGTATTAATTTCTCTGGTGTATTCACTTCCACATCCCCCACACGGTGTATTCCAGTTTGTTCTGTGAAAGGGTTTCACATAATTGCCCAGAGTAGGTGAATCGGGATCAGAGGACATAGGTTCAAGGTGAAGGGGAAAAGATTTAATAGGAATCTGAGGTGTAACTTTTTCACACAAAGGGTGGTGGGTGTATGGAATAAGCTGCCAGATGAGGTAGTTGAGGCAGGGACTATCCCAACGTTTAAGAAACAGTTTGACAGGTACATGGATAGGACAGGTTTGGAGGGATATGGACCAAACATGGGCAGGTGGAACACATTGGCCAGTGTGGGTATGTTAGGCCAAAGGGCCTGTTGCCACACTATGACTCTAATTGGATCTTATACTGCTGGAGTAGATTGCACAAGAGACCATTTCTGGTGAAAATTGCACCAATTATTAATTGGACTTGGCGTTGCAATTCAGCTTGTCTGATCTCATCCCAGAACCAGGCACACATCACTAACAGCTAGGGGCGCCAACTATCTCACTCCCAAATACGGGACAAGGTGACGTCACCACCCCACGCCCCACGTGACCTCACCCAGCCAGCGGCCATGTGCTCCCGCTCCACCAATGGGAGGGGTTGCTACGCAATAGGCGGCGCCTGGGCGTCCGGGCCTAGACTGTCCGGAGCTGAAATGTCGGAAACCTAGAGTGTCGGGACCTAAATTGTCGGGACCTCCAGCGTCGGGGCCTACAGCATCCGAGCCTACAGCGCCGCCCGGGTCTAATACGGGACAAGGGCGGTCCCGTACGGGACAAACCAATTTACCCCAAAATACGGGATGTCCCAGCTAATACGGGACAGTTGGCAACCCTACTAACAGCATCACTGTTTGTGCAATATCTGCTGCTCATATTAACATAAATGTAGCTCAAAACTCTCTGATACATCCTAGGTACAACACGTTTCACCCGAGCAAGAAGCGCAGTGCACTACATTGCTTCCTTTGCAAAGGAAGACTTGTTCTGGGTGCTGGTGGAAGTTGCCATAGCAGTCTGTCACCATTGGATGGCGATGTTGATCAGCCTTTGGTGAAGCAGGGCTCTCAGTGTGTGGCTTCTGTCTATTGCTGGGAGACTCAGAACAGTACCAAGAATCTGCGTGCTACAGAATTATGCCTGTACAATGGAAGTATGTGGAGAATGGGGAGTATTGGTGAGGAAAAACCTGGTGGGTATGAGGTTTATATGAACTGGGAGCAGGAAGAGCCCAATGTACCCACTGAATCTCCTTGGCCATACAGGAGAATTGATTTACACAAAATGCTGGAGTAACTCAGTGGGTCAGGCAGCAAGTCTAGGGAAATGGAATTAGTGGTGTTTTGGGTCAAAAACCTTATTTCCCACCTGAAACGTCACAATAAAGTATTCAATTAAATTCAATATTTCTTTTCGCCAGAGATGCTGCCTGACTCACTGAGATACTCCAACATCTTCTCCCCAACTCTCACTTCTTCCATCCCCAACACCCCTTCAAACTATCATCTGAATTTGTTCTGAAATGTCTGAAGAAGGGTCTTGACCTAAAACGTCACCCATTTCTTCTCTCCAGAGATGCTGCCTGTCCCGCTGTTACTCCAGCATTTTATGTCTATCTTCGGTGGAAACCAGCATCTGCAGTTCCTTCCCAAACAGTGGAATTGAAATGATTGATTGAAAGATACAGCATGGAAACAGGCCCTTCAGCCCACGGAGTCCACGCTAACCTTCGATCACCTGTTCACACTAGTTCTATGTTATCCCTTGTTCACATCCACTCCCTGCACACTAGGGGGAAATTTACAGAGGTTAATTCACCTACAAACCCAAGAGGTATGTTTTTTTGTGCTGGGTTGTTGACTGCAGAAAGTGGAAACTTGGAAACTCTGCTTTAATGTGCCCACGTGTGCAGAAGTGTACGAGAAACAATCACCAGTTGCGTAACTCAGTGCCTTTATCCTGAAAATTGCACTTTTATTTATTACTATGCTGCTAATCCACCATGTAAAATTTCCAGTGAATAAATAATTTCTCATTCAGTAGATTTAAGGATCATTGTGTGAGCTTTCGACACGGCATTGGTAGTGCACTATGCACACAACACTGCACTGGTGGTTTGCCATGCACACAACACTGCATTGGTGGCTTGCTATTTGTGCGCACAACACTGCATTGGTGGTTCATTATTTACATACACAAAAGCATGTGAACATGCACTATTGCAACAGCAGTGCGCCATGCATGGAGAGAGCACAGCACTGATGGAACACTGGGCAGTAACACTCCATGTACTAGGCTTGTATTCACTGGAGTTTAGAAGGATGAGAGGGGATCTTATAGAAACATATAAAATTATAAAAGGACTGGACAAGCTGGATGCAGGGAAAATGTTCCCAATGTTGGGCAAGTCCAGAACCAGGGGCCACAGTCTTAGAATGAAGGGGAGGCCATTTAAAACTGAGGTGAGAAAAAACTTTTTCACCCAGAGAGTTGTGAATTTGTGGAATTCTCTGCCACAGAGGGCAGTGGAAACCAAATCACTGGATGGATTTAAGAGAGAATTAGATAGAGCTCCAGGGGCTAGTGGGATCAAGGGATATGGGGAGAAGGCAGGCACGGGTTATTGATTGGGGACGATCAGCCATGATCTCAATGAATGGCGGTGCTGGCTCAAAGGGCCGAATGGCCTCCTGCACCTATTTTCTATGTTTCTATTACTGGTGGTGCAATGTGTAAGTGCGATACCTTATTGCTGGTACACTCTGTGAACACACAAGGCTACATAGGTAGAATTTTAGTTTAGTTCAGAGATAGAGTTTAGAGATAAAGCGCGGAAACAGGTCCTTCAGCCCACCGAGTCCGCGCCGACCAGCGATCCCTGCACATTAACACTATCCTACACAGACTAGAGACGATTTACAATTATACCAAGCAAATTAACCTACAAACCTGTACGTCTTTGGAGTGTGGGAGGAAACCCACGCAGGTCATGGGGGGAACGTACAAACTCCGTACAGACAAGCACCCATAGTCGAGATCAAACCCGGGTCTCTGGTGCTGTAAGCGCTGCGAGGATGGAGCAACCCTACCACTGTGCCACCATGCAATTTTGTAAGGGTATTAATAACTTTAGCTGTTGGAGATAAATAGGAACATTTGATCAGCTGTCCATTTTACTTGTTGTCAGTCATCATTTGCAGAACAATCAATAAACTGATTCGAATGATAACAATTAATCTATGTATATCGGGTTTCACATCTCAAAGTGCATCATAATCAATGTACTACTCAATGACAAATTTTGGTATAAGAACCTGGGAGAAATGCAACACAGTGCACCATGGTACAGTACAATAGTCCCTCTGTACAACACTCCCTCAGTAAAATACTACCTCAGGACTAAAGTCCTTCAGCAAAATACTTGCTTAGAACATTAGTCCCTCAGTTAAATTCTCCCTCAGGACAACAGTCCCTCAGTACAACACTCTTCCAGTAAAGTACTATCTCAACCACTAATTTTACATAAATCCCACATTCTGATTAGCTCCCCCATATTCCACCATTCACCTCCGCACTAGGGACAATTGACAGCGAGTAAATAACCTACCAGGTCAAGTCAAGTCAAGTCAATTTTATTTGTATAGCACATTTAAAAACAACCCACGTTGACCAAAGTGCTGTACATCTGTTTAGGTACTAAGGAAAAAAATGAAACATACAGTAGCACACAAACAGTTCACAGCGCCTCCTCAATGAGCCTCAAACGCTAGGGAGTAGAAATAGGTTTTGAGCCTGGACTTAAAGGATTCGATGGAGGGGGCAGTTCTGATGGGGAGAGGGATGCTGTTCCACAGTCTAGGAGCTGCAACCGCAAAAGCGCGATCACCCCTGAGCTTAAGCCCAGACCGCGGGATAGTGAGTAGCCCCAAGTCGGCCGACCTGAGGGACCTGGAGTTAGAGAGGTGGGTTAGAAGATTTTTGATGTAGTGGGGGGGGAATGTCCATTTAGGGCTTTATATGTGAATAGGAGGAGCTTGAAGTTGATTCTGTACCGTACAGGGAGCCAGTGGAGAGAGGCCAGAATCGGCGTGATGTGGTCCCTTTTACGGATCTTTGGGATGTGGGAGGAAACCTAAGACAGGCACAAAAAGCTGGAGTAACTCAGCGGGTCAGGCAGCATCTCTGGAGAAAAGGAATAGGTGACATTTCGGGTCGAGACCCTTCTTCAGACAGAGTCAGAGGAGAAGGGAATGAGAGATAGAGATGGTGTTTAGGACAAATGAAACCTACACAGTTACGGGAAGAATCCTACAAGGTAATTTCCATCAATCCCACTGTGATCCCACCACCAGTTACATATTTCATTTCCACCCCTTTCCGCCTTCTGCAGAGACCGCTCGCTCCCCTCTGCAACTCCTTGCATCCTCATCCTTCCCCATCGAATCCACCCCCTCTTCAGGCACTTTCCCCTGGAACCGCTGGAGATGTAACACCTGTCCCTATACCTATCCCCACACCTCCATCCAGGGTCCCCAGCAGTCCTTCAGGTGAGACAGAGATTCATGTGCACCGCCTCTAATGTCAGATACTGCATCTGGTGTTCCCGAAGACCGTGTTGCCGCACACAGGCTCGGTGCACCAAGGTCTACTAGATCTCCCAGTTGCTAACCATTTTAACTCCGCTTCCCATTCCCATCCTGACCTTTAAGATCTGGGCCTCCTTCTTGGCCAGGGTGAGGCCACACACACACTGGGGGAATGGTATTTCAAATCCCACTTGGGTAGCTGACAACACAATAGGCAATAGACAATAGGTGCAGGAGTAGGCCATTCAGCCCTTTGAGCCAGCACCGCCATTCAATATGATCATGGCTGATCATTCTCAATCAGTACCCCGTTCGTGCCTTCTCCGCATACCCCCTGACTCCGCTATCAATAAGAGCTCTATCTAGCTCTCTCTTGAATGCATTCAGAGAATTGGCCTCCGCTGCCTTCTGAGGTAGAGAATTCCACAGATTCACAACTCTCTGGCTGAAAAAGTTTTTCCTCATCTAAATGGTATCAACTTTGTATTCTCCAGATTTAGGTAACTACACATCTTCCACACTCCCCCTTCTTCCCTCAACCCCCTTACTTTCCCCACCCCCTCTCTCCCCTGTGCCCCATCTGGACTTGCACCTATCTCTCCCCTCCCCCTCCCCTTCCACTCACATTCCTTCATCTAGCTTCACAATTTGCTCTTCAATCCTTTTGCCTCCCACCTTCTATCTTTTCATTTCTGGTCTTTGAACAGCCATCTATTTATCATAACCCCCCCCCCCCCCCCTCACCTATAGGCAGCTACTACCTGCCAGGGTTTGTCCTGCCCTTCCTCTCTACTAGCTTTCTTCCCCCCGCACAATGAGTCTGAAGAATGGTCCCGACCCGAAACATCACCGACCCACGTTCTCCAGAGATGTTGCCTGATCCGCTGAGATATTCCAGCATTCTCTGTCATCAAACTTTGTCTGACCACTTGTAATTCAGTAACCTCTCTTTAATTTAGGAGATCAATCCTGTATCTCGATATGGACTCGCCGATGTCGTATATAAAGCATAATTTCCTTATATCTGTACTCAAGTCCCCTCACAATAATTGATAACGTTCTGTTAGCTTTCCGAATTGGAAAAAACAATCCCAATGACCGGCCCATCTCACTGCCCGGATACCACTAACCACTGACCTCATCAAACCCCACCCTTGACCCAACACCCCTAACCAGCAACCTGATTCTCAACCATCGACACTCACGGTCACCACTGATCTAACTCCTTGACACATGGCTCCTCCCCAAGACCACCAACCCGACCCCCCCCTGATTACTGAAACTCTCCCATTGCTACCAATGCCACCTCCTAACTACCAAACCCACCCCTTGACACCAACTCTACCAACTATTACCCCGACCTGCCAGAACATCAATCATTCCCAACCCATTACCCATTAAACCTGCCTTCAACTCCTGACAGAGGCATCACAGCATGCAGCTAAATAAAGCCACTGCCTCACAGCGCCAGAGACCCTGGTTTGATCTTGGCTTCCAGCACATCCTCCCACATAGGTTTCCCCCACTGCTCCGATTTCCTCCCATATCCCAAAGACACTTGGTGTTGGTAGGTTCAAAGATAGACACAAAAGGCTGGAATAACTCAGTGGGACAGGCAGCGTCTGCAGGAGAGAAGGAATGGGTGACGTTTGGGTCGAGACCCTTCTTCAGGTTAGTTGGCAATTGCAAATTGCCCTGATTAGGTCGGTGAATGGCAGGATCTGGGGAGTGTTGATGAGGATGCGAGGAGCATAGCACATGGGATTAATGAGCATAAATGGGTTGTTGATGGTCAGCATGGACCCAATGGGCTGAATGGCCAGGCCCATGCTGTATCTCTTAATGACCCAATTAGTCTATCACTCCTTAACCTATCAATCAGCCCCGACTATCTCAACTTTTTATCCTGCCCCCTTACCGCATAATCTATAAACCAGCTCCGACCACTCAAAGGAACAATCTAAATCTCTCGACTGACCAACCTGCTGTCAAATCCTCCACCTATCACTCAGCCATGAGCCCTTAACCTACCAATCCCACCAATGACCCTCAACATTGATCCCGCCCTCACCCCTAAATCTGCCAGTCAGTCCCAATCTCTCCACTGGCTGCTCCCAACTCGACCCAATGCAGGGCGGCACAGCGGTAGAATTGTTGCCTTACAGCGCTTGCTGCACCGAAGAACTGGGATCAATCTCCACTAGGGCTGCCGTCTGTACGGAGTTTGTACGTTCTCCCCGTGACCGCGTGGGTTTTCTCCGAGATCTTCGGTTACCTCCCACTCTCCAAAGACGTACAGGTATGTAGGTTAATTGACTTGGTCTACGTGTAAATGTGTAAAGGCCCGGGTGGCCGCCATTGGTGGAGCGGGAGCACGTGGTTGCTGGCTGGGTGAGGTCATGTGGGGCGCGGGGCGTTGACGTCACCCTTTGTCCCGTATTTGGGAGTGAGGAAGTTGGCAACCCTAAGTCTACCTCACCCCACAGCCCACCAATCCAACATGCACGTGCACACTTTTACAGGGATCAATTTAGACGATTTAGACTTCAGCCTGACTCAGAAACGAGCCACCACTGACTTGACACAAGGCCCACCACCAAATTATTCCCTCCACAGATGTTGTTTGACACTCTGAATACTTCCTGCAGGATCTCTCAGTCCTGGTGTACTTTTTTTTCTTCAAATATCCAAGAATGTTGACCAAAATGCTAAAGAAAAAGTAACTTTTACAGATTAAATGTTTTCATTGCCTGTGAGTATACGTGTGTATTTGTACATGTGAGTCAGTGTGAGAGAAATGCTATGTGTTTGGGATTGAGTTAAGGACAGTACAGTGGCCGAACTGCCAGAGACTCAGGTTCCATCCTGACCTTGGGTGCTGTCGGTGTGGAGTTTGCAAGTTCTCGCTGTGACCAGGAAGGTTTCCTCCGGTGCTCCGATTCCCTCCCACCTGCGGGTTTGTAGGTGATTGGCCTCTGCGAACTGCGTCCTGATGTGTAGGGAGCGGAAGCTAAAGTGGGACAATATAGAACTAGTGCCGGCGTGGTTGACGTGGACTGGGTGGCCCAAAGGGCCTGTTTCCATGATGTATCTTTTAAAAAAGTGTAAAGGTTTGTGCATATGTGTGTAGGTCATTGTATTTGAGCATGTGCTTGTGTGAGTATATACGAGTGAGCATAGGTAGGTATGTGTAGGTGCTGGATGCTGTGCATGTGTGAGCATTTTGTACAGGCCTGTATATTTGTGAACGTAAAAGTGGTGGGTGGGTTGCACTCATAAATGGGCCGGGTCCACGCCGACCAGCAATCCCCACACTAAGGACAATTTACACTTATACCAAGTATACAACCCCAAGCCAATTAACCTACAAACTTGCACGTCTTTGGAATGTGGGTGGAAATCGAAGATCTCGGAGAAAGCCCACACAGGTAACGGAGAGACCGTAAAACTGGATGGGTGGGTGGGTGAGTGGGTGGGCGGGTGGGTGAATGAGTGGGTGGGTGGGTGTGAGTGGGGTGTGTGAGTGGGTGGGTGGGTGGGTGGGTGAGTGGGTGGGTGGGTGAGTGAGTGGGTGAGTGGGTGGGTGGGTGAGTGTGAGTGGGTGGGTGGGTGAGTGGGTGGGTGGGTGGGTGGGTGAGTGGGTGGGTGAGTGTGTGAGTGGGTGGGTGGGTGAGTGGGTGGGTGAGAGGGTGAGTGGGTGGGTGGATGAGTGTGAGTGAGTGGGTGAGTGGGTGGGTGGGTGGGTGGGTGTGAGTGGGTGGGTGGGTGGGTGAGTGGGTGGGTGGGTGAGTGGGTGGGTGGGTGAGTGTGAGTGGGTGGGTGGGTGGGTGGGTGGGTGGGTGAGTGGGTGGGTGGGTGGGTGGGTGAGTGTGAGTGGGTGGGTGGGTGGGTGGGTGGGTGGGTGAGTGGGTGGGTGGGTGGGTGGGTGAGTGTGAGTGGGTGGGTGGGTGGGTGAGTGGGTGGGTGGGTGTGAGTGGGTGGGTGGGTGGGTGGGTGGGTGAGTGGGTGGGTGGGTGTGAGTGGGTGGGTGGGTGGGTGAGTGTGAGTGGGTGGGTGGGTGGGTGAGTGGGTGGGTGTGAGTGGGTGGGTGGGTGGGTGAGTGGGTGGGTGGGTGTGAGTGGGTGGGTGGGTGAGTGGGTGGGTGGGTGGGTGGGTGGGTGGGTGAGTGGGTGGGTGGGTGGGTGGGTGGGTGAGTGGGTGGGTGGGTGGGTGGGTGGGTGGGTGAGTGAGTGGGTGAGTGGGTGGGTGGGTGAGTGTGAGTGGGTGGGTGAGTGAGTGGGTGGGTGGGTGGGTGGGTGGGTGGGTGGGTGGGTGGGTGGGTGAGTGGATGGGTGGGTGTGAGTGGGTGGGTGAGTGTGAGTGAGTGGGTGGGTGGGTGGGTGAGTGTGGGTGGGTGGGTGGGTGAGTGGGTGGGTGGGTGTGAGTGGATGGGTGGGTGGGTGGGTGGGTGAGTGGGTGAGTGGGTGGGTGGGTGAGTGGGTGGGTGGGTGAGTGTGAGTGAGTGGGTGGGTGGGTGAGTGTGGGTGGGTGGGTGGGTGGGTGAGTGTGAGTGAGTGGGTGGGTGGGTGGGTGAGTGTGAGTGGGTGGGTGGGTGGGTGAGTGTGGGTGGGTGGGTGGGTGGGTGAGTGGGTGGGTGGGTGAGTGGGTGGGTGGGTGGGTGGGTGGGTGGGTGGGTGGGTGGGTGAGTGGGTGGGTGAGTGGGTGGGTGGGTGAGTGAGTGGGTGAGTGGGTGGGTGGGTGAGTGTGAGTGGGTGGGTGGGTGAGTGGGTGGGTGGGTGGGTGGGTGGGTGGGTGGGTGGGTGGGTGGGTGGGTGAGTGGGTGGGTGGGTGGGTGGGTGGGTGGGTGGGTGGGTGGGTGGGTGGGTGGGTGGGTGAGTGGGTGGGTGAGTGGGTGGGTGAGTGAGTGGGTGAGTGGGTGGGTGGGTGAGTGTGAGTGGGTGGGTGGGTGAGTGGGTGGGTGGGTGGGTGGGTGGGTGGGTGGGTGGGTGGGTGGGTGGGTGGGTGGGTGAGTGGATGGGTGGGTGTGAGTGGGTGGGTGAGTGTGAGTGAGTGGGTGGGTGGGTGGGTGAGTGTGGGTGGGTGGGTGGGTGAGTGGGTGGGTGGGTGTGAGTGGATGGGTGGGTGGGTGGGTGGGTGAGTGGGTGGGTGGGTGGGTGGGTGGGTGAGTGGGTGGGTGGGTGAGTGGGTGGGTGGGTGAGTGTGAGTGAGTGGGTGGGTGGGTGAGTGTGGGTGGGTGGGTGGGTGGGTGAGTGTGAGTGAGTGGGTGGGTGGGTGGGTGAGTGTGAGTGAGTGGGTGGGTGGGTGGGTGAGTGTGGGTGGGTGGGTGGGTGAGTGGGTGGGTGGGTGTGAGTGGGTGGGTGGGTGGGTGAGTGTGAGTGAGTGGGTGGGTGGGTGGGTGAGTGTGGGTGGGTGGGTGGGTGAGTGGGTGGGTGGGTGGGTGAGTGTGGGTGGGTGGGTGAGTGTGGGTGGGTGGGTGGGTGAGTGGGTGGGTGGGTGTGAGTGGGTGGGTGGGTGGGTGAGTGTGGGTGGGTGGGTGGGTGAGTGTGGGTGGGTGGGTGAGTGGGTGGGTGAGTGGGTGGGTGGGTGGGTGGGTGGGTGGGTGTGAGTGAGTGGGTGGGTGGGTGGGTGAGTGTGGGTGGGTGGGTGAGTGGGTGGGTGAGTGTGTGAGTGGGTGGGTGGGTGGGTGGGTGGGTGGGTGTGAGTGGGTGGGTGGGTGGGTGAGTGTGGGTGGGTGGGTGGGTGAGTGGGTGGGTGGGTGAGTGGGTGGGTGGGTGAGTGTGGGTGAGTGGGTGGGTGGGTGAGTGGGTGGGTGGGTGGGTGTGTGTGTGCGTGAGTGAGTGCGCTGGGCTTGTGCCCTCTGTGTGAGGTTGATTGTCCAATCTAACACACTGGCACCAATCAGGTGCCATCAATTGCCCTTTTGTTGCCCCTTTTAAATTTAATTAAAATCCACAGGAATGAAAAATGGAGGCTTTCTCTCATCAACGGCTGGTGGAGATGGACTGTTTTGCACCAGAGGGCAGGGTGGAGAATGCATTCCAGGGCCTCATATTTGAGGGGATGTTGTGCGTTTGCATTGCTGGAGTTGTTGGGTCTAGGAGCAACCTTGTGCTTTATACATTTGTGTTTTCACTGCGAATAAATATTTTATGGACACGTACCCACATCCCAGCACAGCACTGGATCTGAGAATATGGTAGAGTGTCTCGTTCAATACACCAACGATTGTTGCTTTTGTGAGTTTCAGCGTGTGACTGCTGATGGCGGGGATAGGCGCGAGGTGGGGGATAGGCGTGAGGTGGGGGTATTGGCGATTGGGTGTGTAAACTGCAAGTCGTTCCCGAGTGCGAGTGTGTGGAGCCTGATGAAAGCCTGTGTGTGTTTGTTTCTCCGTGCAGCTGAGTTCGATCCGTGACTGAGCGAGGGTCCCACGTTAGTGAGTGTGGGTGTGAGTGTGGGTGTGAGTGTGGGTGTGGGTGTGAGTGTGGGTGTGAGTGTGGGTGGGTGTGAGTGTGAGTGTGGGTGTGAGTGTGGGTGTGAGTGTGAGTGTGTGGGTGTGAGTGTGTGTGTGGGTGTGGGTGTGGGTGTGGGTGTGAGTGTGGGTGTGAGTGTGAGTGTGAGTGTGGGTGTGGGTGTGAGTGTGGGTGTGGGTGTGAGTGTGGGTGTGGGTGTGAGTGTGGGTGTGGGTGTGGGTGTGGGTGTGAGTGTGGGTGTGAGTGTGAGTGTGAGTGGGTGTGGGTGTGAGTGTGGGTGTGGGGGTGGGTGTGGATGTGGATGTGGATGTGGGTGTGAGTGTGAGTGTGAGTGTGGGTGTGGGTGTGGGTGTGAGTGTGGGTGTGAGTGTGAGTGTGGGTGTGAGCGTGCGTGTGAGTGTGAGTGTGGGTGTGAGTGTGAGTGTGAGCGTGGGTGTGAGCGTGGGTGTGAGTGTGAGTGTGAGTGTGAGTGTGAGTGTGGGTGTTGGGGGCAGAGTATTTTTTTTCATGAAGGACTGCGTTCGTGTGAGTGAGTGAGTGAGTGAGGGCTGTGAAAGTGTGGGAACGTGTCCGGGGAATGCAAGCGTTTGTTTTCTGGATGATTTAGTTCTTGCAGGCGATGGTTGCTTTCTGCAGCAATTCACAGGATGGCTGTGGGCGAGTGGGAGTGTGTGTTTAAAGGGAGCAGCTTGATCAGTGTTAAGAAGGGGAGGGGAGGGGGGGGTGGGTTGGATTTGGGGAGGAGTGTGGGGGGGCAGATGCCTTTGTAACCTGAATGTATGGACCTGTGTTTGTAGTTTACAGGGTAGGTCTGTGTTCTGAGCCTGGCGCCTCTCAGCCTGGGAACTGTAGGCATTCCCCAACTTGCTCACAGAGCGAAACATCTGCTCAGTTCCAGGGCATTGACCTCGGGGTGAAAGGTCGGGGCCTCTAATAGTCAGCTTCCCTCTTTTGCACAAATAGAGAAGCGGCCGCATTGCACATGATGAGAAAAGGAGTCCGGGAGTTCAAACAGACCTTAAATAGCACCATCGTGTCTCATCAGCTTTCCGCATCAGGGGGTCTGCATTGCCTCTGCATACCTGCACTTAAAGAGGCTGACACACAATGTGACCACTTGATACATTCATCTTGTCTTTTAAACAAATGGCCTGAAATGCGGATTAGGCGCTGGGAGATTCTTTTTTTCAAAGTGCCTCATATTTACCGTGCGTTTTTAAAAATTCTCTCTCTCTCTCCCTCCCGAAAATCTGGGTCATTGGGTCTCTCAATCACTTTGCTTGCAAACAGATGTGATATTAATTTTGAGCGCTTCATTTATTTTTTTACACACGCGCCCCTGGAAAGAGTTTATCTTTGCATCAGCCCGGTGGAGAAGATGGTTTCTGTTCAAAAACTGTTCTTTTCCACCTTCAGCCTTGGCTGGGTGGGGTGGTGGTGGCAATAGTCTTGCTATCGGTGGCAGGATCAATGCAAATGTGGAGTGCAAGGCTCTTCACACTGATAATAGTTGGAGGTTCGGCTAAAGACTTGCCCAGCGAGTCAGTGTGAGAGTTTGACCTGCCCGCAGCACAGGCTTCAAAGTGTGCAGTAGGTCGTCAGCTTTGAATGAACTAAGATCTCATTCAATGAATCTGATTTGACAGCAAGCGCTGAAATTCTCCCATCAGCACCACCACCTTCAAAGGCAATGTCCCCTCAACTGGAAACATGTGTGCGATATCTTTTACCCATTTTTCTTTAAACTAAATGGAAAGCATCTGAGTGTAAATTGCGTGAAAATGTGTCACTGCAACACAGCTTGTGGCAAAAGCAGAGCGCTGCTCTTTTGACCATTACAAAGGAGAAGGTATTCAGCCACGTTTTCCCCTATGCTTTTTTTGTGAAAACCACAAACCTTCCAAAACCGTGCATTCTGCATCAGGCGTTGACTTTTCCCTAGATTACAAGAATCCCTCTACAACAAGACTCCCTGTACAACAAGACCCCCTGTACAACAAGACCCCCTGTACAACAAGCCCCCCTGTACTACAAGCCCCCCTGTACAACAAGACCCCATGTACAACAAGACCCCCTGTACAACAAGACCCCATGTACAACAAGACCCCCTGTACAACAAGACCCCCTGTACAACAAGACCCCCCTTTACAAGACCCCCCTGTACAAGACCCCCCTGTACAACAAGACCCCCTGTACAACAAGACCCCCCTGTACAACAAGACCCCCTGTACAACAAGACCCCCCTGTACAACAAGACCCCCTGTACAACAAGACCCCATGTACAACAAGACCCCCTGTACAACAAGACCCCCTGTACAACAAGACCCCCCTTTACAAGACCCCCTGTACAAGACCCCCCTGTACAACAAGACCCCATGTACAACAAGACCCCCTGTACAACAAGACCCCCCTGTACAAGACCGCCCTGTACAAGACCCCCCCTGTACAACAAGACCCCCCTGTACAACAAGACCCCCTGCACAACAAGACCCCCCTGTACAACAAGACCCCCTGTACAACAAGACCCCCTGTACAACAAGACTCTCCAGTACAACAAGACCCCCCCTGTACAACAAGACCCCCCCTGTACAACAAGACCCCCTGTACAACAAGACTCTCCAGTACAACAAGACACCCTCTACAACAAGACTGGCCAAGAAAGCACACCAATGCCTCTACTTCTTTAAAAGGCTTAGGAAGTTGGGCATG
The DNA here is from genome assembly GCF_053455715.1 of Rhinoraja longicauda. Classification (NCBI taxonomy): domain Eukaryota; kingdom Metazoa; phylum Chordata; class Chondrichthyes; order Rajiformes; family Arhynchobatidae; genus Rhinoraja; species Rhinoraja longicauda. The sequence goes on from NC_135977.1 coordinate 10,449,634, forward strand.
TCCCCAACAACTCCCACCAACCTCTACAGATGCGCCGTAGAAAGCATTTTATCAGGATGCATCACAGCACGGTTTGGGAACAGCTCCGTCCAACAGTGCAATAAATTGCAGCAAATTGTGGACGCAGCCCAGCCCATCACACAAACCAACCTCCCTTCCATTGACTCCATCTACACCTCACGCTGCCTCAACAAGGCCAGCAGCATAATCAAGGACGAGTCGCACCCCGGCCACCCCTTCTCCCCTCTCCCAGTGTGTATTGAAGTGTGAAAACGCACACCTCCAGATTCAGGGACAGTTTCTTCCCAGCTGTTATCAGGCAACTGAACCATCCTACCAACGACTAGAGAGCATTCCTGAGCCACTATTTACCTCTTTGATTGGACTTCATTAGACATTATCTTGCACTAAACGTTATTCACCTTATTCCCCTATCAGATGGCACAATTGTAATCATGTATTGTCTTTCCGCTGACAGTTTAGCACGCAACAAAAGCTTTTCACCGTACCTGGGCACACGTGACAATACAATAAACCCAAACTCAAACAAGACTCCCTGTACAACAAGACTCCTCCACCAGGCTCAATACGCTGCCAGACTCCACACCACTCATTATTGAATTGATTGAACTCCATGACCATCTATCAGCCGTTCACCCTGCTTCTAAGTCATCCCACTTTCGCATCCACTCCCTGTACACTAGGGAGCAATTAGCCTACAAACCTGCACATCTTTGGGATGCAGGAGGAAACTGTAGCACGCGGAGGAAACCCAAGAGAACCCAGGGAGTGCATGCAAACTCCACACAGACAGCAACCGAGGTCAGCATTGAGCACGGCTCTCCGGCGCTGTGACGCAGCTGCTCTACCAGTCAGGCCCCCCCTCGAATACCTGACCGCTACGTCCCTGAATTACCAAACATGCTCAGAGGCTGTTGGGCGGCACGGTGGCGCAGCGGTAGAGTTGCTGCCTTACAGCGAATGCAGCGCCGGAGACCTGGGTTCGATCCCGACTATGGGTGCTGTCTGTAGGCAGTTTGTACGTTCTCCCCATGACCTGCGTGGGTTTTCTCCGAGATCTTCGGCCTCCTCCCACACTCCAAAGACGTGCAGGTTTGAAGGTTAAATTGGCTTGGTGGATGTGTAGATTGTCCCTAGTGGGTATAGAATGGCGTTAATGTGCGGGGATCGCTGGTCGGCGCGGACTCGGTGGGCCGAAAGGGCCTGTTTCCACGCTGTATCTCTAAACTAAAAACTAAACTAGGCCAGACATCCTTCTACCAAGTTCCCCTTGGACCAGAGCTCTCTACCCCTCTGAACCCCTCTACGATCTAAGAGGGACACAAATTGCTGGGGTAACTCAGCGGGACAGGCAGCATTTCTGGAGAGAAGGAATGGGGGAAGGTTTCGGGTCGAGACCCTTCTTCAGACAGATGTTAGAGAAGTGGGCGGTATATCGATAAGGAAGTGTATAGATAGGAAGTGTAAGGTGTGAAAACAGGACAAAGGGAATGGTGATCAAGGAAAATGTATAATCAGCCATTGTTAGTTGGGAGAAGGTGACAAAACAAACAAAGATAAAATGTAGTCGGAGACAGTAAGACTGGTCGGAGAACTGGGATGCAAAGGGGATGGAGAGGGAAAGCAAGGGCTACTTGAAGTTAGAGAAGTCAATGTACTAACAATGATAGATTCTACATTTTCCTTGATCTGCATTCCCTTTATCCTGTTTTCACACCTTGCACATCCTTATCTATACACTTCCTTATATATGTACCGCCCACTCACCTGACATCAGTCTGATGAAGGGTCTCGACCCGAAACGTCACCCATTCCTTCTCTCCAAAGATGCTGCTTGAGTTACTCCAGCATTTTGTGTCTTTCTTCGATTTAAACCAGCATCTGCAGTTCCTTCCTACATCCCTCTCCACTATCACATCCCAATCACCACTCCTCGTTGCAAGACTCCTGCTTCTATTTCCAAACACCTTACACAGCCTGGCCCTCTCTTCTATCCCCCCCACCCCCACCCCACCCCCCAGTCCCTCTACAGGATTATGCTCTCTCTATCTCACGGTTTCTAATTTTATCTTCTTCTATTAAGTTGCCCCCTCCATCACCCGGCCTCTTTAAGAATCAGCTCCCTCAATCCTCCCCTTCACCCCCACCCTCTCTGTTTTGTCAAGCCTAGGCAGCCATCTTCAGGGGTAAGCCTGGATAGTATCATCAGGAGAACTTAAATCCCTTGCCCTCCCGACCTCCACCTTTGTAACAACAGTAATTAAATGGCATTTAGGAGCAGGAATCTCAGCTGATTCTTTTCCCTGCCCCCCACTTTCCACTCCAAAGGCATGGAGTTCAATCTAATGCCCCGACTCCCTCCCAGATTCTATCCACATCCTTCCTAAACATAATCTATGAAGTGAGACCTTTATACGCTGGGAGATCATTCCCCCCAAATGGATAAAACGGACCTAGCACTCTCGCTGTACAATGTTTCTTTAATCACGGGGAGGTTTGATTGAGGTATTCCTGTGAACACGGGGATAGATAGCGAGCAGGCTCTTTTTCCAGCGCCTGCCCATTTCCTCGCGTGGACGTTAATCCTCTTAACTACTTCCAGGCTTCTCCACTCCATCTTCACAGCGAGCTCCGTGTTATTTATGCAGCTTCCACTTTATGTTCACTCCAAACTCGTTTTTCACACTTCCTGCCTAGATTTGGATGTTCCTAGGTTTTATGTAAAAATGTGTGTGTGACACTATATATCGATACTTATATAGCTATATCTATCTATCTATATTCACATATGCACACACATATATATACATACATGCATGGGTGCATGTATATATATGTATAGACACACACACACACACATATATATATACACATATATATACATACATGCATGGATGCATGTATATATATGTATAGACACACACACACATATATATATACATGTGTGTGTGTGTGTTTGTGTGTGTCTATACATATATATACATGCATGGACACACACACATATATATATATCATGCATGTGTGCATATATATATATATGTATAGACACACACACATATATTTGTGTGGTGATATATATATTTTTATATATGTGTGTGTGTTAAACATAATTATACATATATATATATATGTGTGTTGTGTATATAAATAGACATATGGGTATAACACACACACATATATATAGAACACACACAGATATACGTAACAAGCACATACAGACAAATATATACATACACACACGCACACACATGTAGATATATATATTATTAGCTTTAATGAAGTATATATATATATAGATATATATACTTCATTAAAGCTAATGATCCTCATCATTTGGCAGATTTTTATTTGACTGCAGTTTGTCTACAAAACACTAAGTGGCACAATACAGTCATCACAGAGACGTAGCAGCATAATTCTGGCTCAAAGTCTCACCCCGACTAAAATGATGTCCAATCTTCCTCTCTAAAGACAGTCAGATCCACCGCTCACTTATTCATGGATTCATGCAGGGCACTCATGCAGGGCACTCGTGCAGGGCACTCGTGCAGGGCACTCATGCAGGGCACTCATGCAGGGCACTCATGCGACACATTCCACTCCTTAATATTCTGTGGATACGGAGGACAGGAATAGTCAGAAACCGCACACACGGCACTGAGTGACTGAGACAAGCACACACGTGCACATACATACACGTGAACACAGGCACACGCTCATAATATACAAACACATTTATAATTCCCTCCATGGATACGCACAGTCGAATGCACAAATGTAGGCACAAACATTAACACACACGGACGCACGCTTAGACATATAGAGTAATCACACATGCACACCACAGCAATAAGCATTCGTGTTAATATTGACATACAAATTTGCACTGTCACACATGTATGGGCACACACATGCATGTAGTTGCACAAAAGCACATACAAAAGCAATGCCTAAAGCAGATACAAGTGCACACAGGCATTGACACAAGTACTTGCACAGACAGGTATGACCAACTGTCATACAAGCAGAAGCACACGCATGGATGCATACTTTCACATGCCATGTACAACTTACTGTGGCTTGCACTATCATGGCCTCATTCACCTGATAATTCATTGTATTATTGCCTATTGGATATTTGTTGTGTTGGTGCATTAATGTGCCTATTAAGCTCTAAAGCCCAGGCCATCACGGGTACAGACCTCCCCACCATCAAAGGGATCCACAGGAGTCGCTGCCTCAAAAAGGCAGCCAGTGTCATCAGAGACCCACACCACCCTGGCCACGCTCTCATTTCACTCCTACCTCCGGGATGAAGGTACAGGAGCCTGAAAACTGTGACGTCCAGGTTCAGGAACAGCTTCTTCCCTACAACCATCAGGCCATCAGTCTGAAGAAGGGTCTCGACCCGAAACATCACCCATTCCTTCTCTCCCGAGATGCTGCCTGACCTGCTGAGTTACTCCAGCATTTTGTGAATAAGGCTATTAAACACTACAACCTCCAAATAAGCTCTAAACTATATGGACTTGGGGGGTATTTATTTTTGACTTTGCACTCTTTTATATATATGTACTGAACTTTCTTTTGTTTATCATGGGTTTTACAGAATACTATGTTTACATACCTGTAATGCTGCTGCAAGTAAGAATTTCATTTTCCCGTTTTAGCACACACGACAATAAACCATTCTTGACTCTTGACTCCTGAGCTGCTGCCTGTAGGAGTTTAATTGTTCCGGCCCTGGTGCATATCACAGTTAAACACTCGTGACTCTTGACTCGTGCATGAATGTGCACAAGTATAGATGCAAAAAGCACCTGCAAGGCACAGACTAAACCCAACACTGACAACGCACACGTTAACACTACCTACACATGCAAGACACACTTATATGGTTTGATACACTCACACACACACACTCACACACTCACACACACACACTCACACACATACACACACACACACACACACACACACACACACACACACACACACACACACTCACACACTCACACACACACACACACACACACTCACACACTCACACACACACACACACAATGGTTCGTATAAAGAAAACAAGCAAAGACACACACACATTGACACACAAACACATACACCACAAACACGCACAAGTTTAGATATGACCAAGCAATGTTTAAGATATATTTACATAACACCCTTTGGCAGCACTGTGGGGCATTGGTAGAGTTGCTGCCTTACATAGTCAGAGACCTGGGTTCGATCCTGACTACGTGTGCTGTCTGTGCGGAGTTTGTACGTTCTCCTCATGACCTGGTGGGCTTTCTCCGGGAGTTCCGAATTCCTCCCACACTCCAAAGACGTACAGGTTTGTAGGTTGGCTTTGGTAAAAATGTAAATTGCCCCTGGTGTATAGGATAGTGTTAGTGCAACGGGTGATCGCTGGTCGGCACAGACTCTGAGGGGCCGAAGGGCCTGTTTCTCTGTGCGCTGTGTCTCTAAATTAAACTGAACCTTTGCTAATGGGAAAACATCCCAAGTCTCTTTTTAGGGGATATTACGAAACAAAATATGACACAGTCACGTAAAATATTAGTGTAAAAAGTTTGGTCAAAAATAATGTTTCGTGGAGGGATAGAGTGGTCGAGAACTGGAAACGTTTAGAGCAAGAATCCGAGAGTGGGCTTTCAAGGGGAGTACTACCTTGGACAGTGAATCAATGCATCCAAGCATAATACAGCCTTCAGGGGTGGAAGAGGGCAGATATTTTGCTGCTGCAGGGATGTTGGCTGTAGAAAAGGGATAAGTAATGGAAGCACATGAGAATAAGGACAAGATTTTTACAATAGACAATAGACAATAGGTGCAGGAGGAGGCCATTCGGCCCTTCGAGCCAGCACCGCCATTCAATGTGATCATGGCTGATCATTCTCAATCAGTACCCCGTTCCTGCCTTCTCCCCGTACCCCCTGATTCCACTATCCTTAAGAGCTCTATCTAGCTCTTACAAATGGAGGCACTGATTATTTAAGGAAAGTGTGGGTTTTCATGCACAGGGCTGATGAATGGATGGATGGGACCAGACCTGAACTAAACACAAGCAGTGGAGATGTGGAAGACCTCAACGTCAGGACAGTTTCTGAGCACTTGGCAGATGTTATTAGGTTGTTAATGCTGGTGAGAACCGGGCTGTGCCGAGCAAATCCAGAGGGAAAGCGAAGCAACAGAAGAAAATCAGAGAGGACAGAGGACTGGCAGCAAAAATAGAAAATAATTCAAAAATGTTATTCAGGCATGGGAACAGGTGAGCTGTCTTAGGAGGAGGACTGGGACTAAAAGCAAAACTTAGCTGGATTACAAAATCATGAGAGGAATAGATCGTGTAGATGCACAGAGTCTCTTGCCCAGAGTAGAGGGAATTGAGAACCAGTGGACATCGGTTTATAGGTGAAGGGGGAAAGATTTAATCGGAACCTGAGAGGTAACTTTTTCCACGCAAAGGAACAAGCTGCTGGAGGAGGTCGTTGAGGCAGGTATTATTGCAATATTTAAGAAACATTTGGACAGGTACATGGATAGGGCAGGTTTAGAGGGATCCGGGCCATATGCTAGTGCAGATGGGACATGTTGGCCTGCCTGTGCAAGCTGGGCCGAAGGGCCTGTTTCCACGCTGTAAGATTCTATGACTATAAATGCATACATTACATCAGTCTTGACCATAAAAAAGATGTTGCTGGAATCTCGGGAAGAGGAGGTGTAATTCAGGTTCTGGACAAGGTAATGTTTGACAATAGACAAATAGACAATAGACAATAGGTGCAGGAGTAGGCCATTCGGCCCTTCCAGCCAGCACCGCCATTCAATGTGATCATGGCTGATCATTCTCAATCAGTACCCCGTTCCTGCCTTCTCCCCATACCCCCTGACTCCGCTATCCTTAAGAGCTCTATCTAGCTCTCTCTTGAATGCATTCAGAGAATTGGCCTCCACTGCCTTCTGAGGCAGAGAATTCCACAGATTCACAACTCTCTGACTGAAAAAGTTTTTCATCATCTCCGTTCTAAACGGCCTACCCCTTATTCTTAAACTGTGGCCCCTTGTTCTGGACTCCCCCAACATTGGGAACATGTTTCCTGCCTCTAACATGTCGAACCCCTTAATAATCTTATACATTTCGATAAGATCCCCTCTCATCCTTCTAAATTCCAATGTATACAAGCCTAGTCACTCCAATCTTTTCACATATGACAGTCCCGCCATTCCGGGAATTAACCTAGTAAACCTACGCTGCACGCCCTCAATAGCAAGAATATCCTTCCTCAAATTTGGAGACCAAAACTGCACACGGTAGTCCAGGTGCGGTCTCACTAGGGCCCTGTACAACTGCAGAAGGACCTCTTTGCTCCTATACTCAACTCCTCTTGTTATGAAGGCCAACATACAGATAGAAAAGAGAACTGGAAATGCTTTCTTGCTTGAAGTGGATAATTCACCTGGTCCACACGGGATGCATGCTAGGTTGCTGAGCAAGTGAGGGGGAGGACTGCAATGGGTCTGGTCATAATCTTCCAAACATCTACAGAGCTGGGATAGTGTTGAGGACTGGTAAACAGCAAACATTACACCCTTGGGGATATTGATAAATTGTCCCTGGTGTGTGTTAGTGTTAATGCATGGGGATCACTGGTCGGCACAGGCTCGGTGGCCGTGTTTCCGTGCTGTGTCTCGAAACTATGGTAAACTAAACATGGGGCCTTCCTCCTGACATTTGCATCACATCATGTGTCGGAAGGAACTGCAGATGCTGGTTTAAACCGACGATAGACAAAAAAAAGCTGGAGTAACTCAGCAGGAGAGGCAGCATCTCTGGAGAGAAGGAATGGGTGACGTTTCTGGGTCGAGACCCTTCTTCAGACTTCAGTCTTCACTCCAGAGATGCTGCCTGTCCCGCTGAATTCCTCCAGCTTTTTGTGTCTATCTTCAACTCACATCATGTACCTTCCATTAAATGCAGGGGCTCTGCACCTTCCCTGTAGCTTGCCCTTCCTGCAGAGCAGCTATAAGTTTAGGTTTATTACTGTTGCATGTGCCGAGGTAAAGTGAAAAGCTCTGTTTTACGTCCCATCCATTCATATCTGATGTAATACTATAGATAAATACCATCAAGACAAACTCAGGTACAACAGGTTGATCAAAGAAAACGATAGTGTACAGAACGAAGGTATTTATTCACAAAATGCTGGAGTAACTCAGCAGGTCAGGCAGCATCTCAGGAGAGAAGGAATGGGTGACGTTTCGGGTCGAGACCCTTCTTCAGACTGATGTCGGGGGGGGGACAAAGGAAGGATATAGGTGGAGACAGGAAGATGGAGGGAGAACTGGGAAGGGGGAGGGGAAGAGAGGGACAGAATGTACAGTGTGTAGAATATAATTCTCAGCATTATAATAATAATAATAATAATGCATTACATTTATATAGCGCTTTTCAAACACTCAAAGATGCTTTACAGGGATTTCTAGAACATAGAGAAGTGAATAAATAGATAAATAAGTAAACGAACAGAGAAAGGAGACAGAAGGTGAGGTGACCTTCAGTGGTTGAAGGCAGTGCTGAAGAGGTGAGACTTCAGTGATGTTTTGAATGTGGTGAGTG